>NW_026054609.1:0-98568 GCF_022478715.1 Daldinia decipiens
GCGGCCGGCCGCCCGGGGGGGGTCGCCACGGTCTAGCCCTTTTTTTTTTTTTTTTTTTTTTTTTTTTCTTTTTTTTTTTTTCTTTTTTTTTTTCTTTTTTCTTTTTTCTTTTTTTTTCTTTCCTCTTCCGCTACGGGAAATATCCTAGGCGAAGCGTGACGGCATAAGGTCATTTTTATCCAACCTGGAAAGTCATTCATGGTCTACTATTGAACGGAATAGTATGGACCCTCCCCCCCTGCCACCATCTTCTTGATATTGTACCTCCGTACTACTTCCCTTATAGGCTAAGTTAATCCTCCATCTTTTGGTATCCCCTATTTTATTTCACCTATCCTGCTATGTATGTATTTCTCTTCTCCGCTATCCGCTACCTATACGCCATGCCTCTCTACGTTAGGTTGGTTAGGTACCTAACGCTCTGTTATTAATTTGGGAGCTCGCAGCATGTTGCAACAACTGCAACGACCGCAACGGTTCTTATTCACTCAGTACATAGGGAGATAAAAAACAGGACCGTCATATCATACATACTGCATACGTCGTGCATACATACGGAAGGGCTGCCATGCTGCTGCTGCGGGGAAATTCTGTCGAATCAACATGGACGGGCCAACGGGATGCCGATGACTGCGAACAAAGACACATGTGTTATGTACGGTATGGTCTATGACATGGAGAAATAGAAAAAGGAGAAGGCAGTTTATTCCGTATCATGGATCATGGATCATGGATCATGGCATGTATTGTCGTACGTATTGTCGTACTCTATACAGCATGGTTGGTTCCTATGCATTGTACATAACGCTACCGGTGATATATTAACAATAGATCTAACCTAACCAGCTACCTCTTTAGTTGGGTTTAGTTCGTTATGAAAGCGGCAAATTTTGGTAACTATTCTTTAAAAGTCTAGTTACTCTTACTCTAGTTAAGTGAGCAAATATTTAAAAAGTTAAAGATGCGACCAGATTAGTTATACGTAATAAACTTCAATAAAGAGATGCCCTGTTCCTAAGTTTATTGTTATTATTAGTTATTATTTTTTATGTTTTGTATTAATAAAAAAAATCATGTCACGATACGTTTGCGAGTCACGAGCAGCACGACTCGCACGACTTGAGCTCCCTCAATCCTCCTCATGGCTCATGGGGGCTGAGTTATGTTATAATATGCCATGCTATGCTACTATACCACCATAGGATCACAGTGTTACAGCTACCATCAATCTACTCGCCCGCATCAGATGGATTCTTGTCCTTGTCCTAGTTGAATACTTTTTTTTTTCCATTCAGATCCTCAACGTTAAAGGAGCAGGTGTAGTAAGGTACCTCCTAATACAGGTAATACATTACCCGACTTGAACAGCCTCGGCCTAAAAGATCCCGGCGTAAGACGTGAAAAGTGAAAGGTGAAAGGTGAAAAGTACCTACCTACCTACACAGGCTCCCGTCTTTGCCTATTTAGCCAATCATCAATTTTCAGCTGCTCCCGTATGTGTAGACGTAGGTAGATATTTCATGTCCTACCAAGTCAGAAGAGAAGAGAAAAGAAAAGAAGCGCGCTAGCTTTGCGACATTCACTGATTGGGAGTTTATTGTTGGCTTCCAAGTCGAAGTCGAATCAGAATACTTGCGGTGTTAAGACCGAAAATCAACTTACACGATAGATAGCCTCTACAAACGTGTTGCCTCTCTCTGCTAGAGAACCCTTCTGGAATTCCAGCTAAGATCAAAAGTTCCGTCCCGTCCAGAACCACCAGCGGCTTGGGTCCAGGAACGTGGTTCTTAGAGCGTCCGGCTGATTACCGTAGCTGGATGATGCAGCGATGCTATGGCGTATTTTGCATGGGACGGGCTTTGTGCTACCCACGATGCAAAAGATGACGGGTGCCATTCTAAATCGATCTGTCTGCTAAAAACTAGACGCGTAAATGCACCCATCATCTGAGATAGTCAAGCTGACAAGATAAACTATCTCATATCTCTTAGGTAGGTACCTACTGTAATTTTTAAAGATACGATGCTTTCTTTATCTTTGTCTTCATTCAAGGAACCAGTCGGGGATACGCCGGCCATGGCATTAGGGGGCCATACATAAAGCCATAGATAGGTGAAGAAGGCTAGCGATGCCCGGGACTCGGCCGATACCAATAATCTCTCTTATGATCTTATGAGTTAGGTAACCTAGAGACATACCTAAACCACAACGGAAAGAATATATTGTATACCTGTTATATTGTCTGCTCGTCTTCATTCCATAGCTAAGTATCGGAGCATCCGGTCCTAGACACAAATCAGCCTAGATTTGCTTCTCTAGTTAATTACCTTGTTTTACCTACTTTACTTCACATAAGCTAGGGAAAGCTAGGGAAAGACGTGGCTTAACCCACTAGTTCGTCCTATCGAGAGGGAGATAGGGAGATGGTGATGGAGATGGTGATGGAGATGGTGATGGTGATGGTGATGGAGATGGAAGAGTGAGAGAAAAACGAGGTCGATCCCAACTCCCCGCCAAGCTGGATCGCAACCCCGAAAACTGCAAGTGATCGACAGCTAATACCGCGATAAGCACGAAAATCGCGACGCCGGTTTATCAGCACATCATATAGGTACATAGACGGATATATTTACCGCACCCTACCTGTCTGGGTTCCGCACCGCAAGCCAATCCCGAGCTATTGTAAGCGCTGTCTCGGGTTACCTATGCCTTGGTTCCAGGGAGGAACAGGGGCAACTTTGCGAGCGAGCGAGCGGAGTTACCGCTACTAAGAACTAAGAACTAAGATGAGCGGCTTAGGATTTCCGGAAAGGCTTGTTTTAATTGCCAGTCCGTGTCCCTGGTCGTTTATGAGATTTATGAGATTTATGAGATTTATGAGATGGACCTTTCTTTATGGGATGGTCTGTCCTTATGAGAGACGATAGAGTGAGAGAACTACAACTAGAACTAACTACAACTGACCAGTCGGATTACTTTACTCTTTCTAGGTACCCGCGTAATACATACATACATACATATGGACATACGGACACACAGACCCAAGCAGCGTAGGTATGGCCGCAGGTCGAGGCGAAGAAGTCAGGTATTTGACTCCGTCCCGTCAGCAAGTCAGCAGCTGCTGCAGTAAGACCCAAGCCCAAGACACGATTTTTCTCTCCCGCGTTCCATCGCTTCGGCCAATAGTTGGTCCAATCGCTTTACCCCGATCTGATCCTGTGGTTGAGATCCAGAGATCTACTAATCCAGATCCGTCATCCGGGGGAATCTTCAATAACCCTGAGTGACTGACTGAGTGACTGACTGACTGACTGACTGACTGACTGACTGACTGAGTGACTGGCGGATGACTTACGCCACAATAATAATAAAATCAAGGTGTTGCTGTGTTATGCGAGAAAGTAAAAAAGCAAAATGCCATATTTCGCGGTCAAGTTGCCTCTTATTCTTATGATAGATATTAAGCCCGACAACGGTATTCCTCTGTATAGACAATTATGCAGTAACCTACGGTTCGAAGACCCCTGCTGGCCTTTGTACAATAGTGTACAGCGGTTCTAAGAATTCAAAATAAACAGATTACATCCCGGACAATACCTGCCTAGGTCCTACCTATACGCAGCCATTAATTTATCACCACCGATATTTTAACCAGCATACATAAGTAGTAACCTAATAGGTTTCCCATTAACTTATACCGAATTTATAAATAACTCCCCCCCTTGCCCCCCTTGTTTAAGCTTATGTCTTGCATTCAAAGCCGCATCGGCAGTAGTTAAGTCCTTCAATCACGCTTTTTATTAAAGGGTTAGTAGTACGGACACCGAGCTCCGTTCTCGAGAAGCGGGCGGTGGTGTTGACACACCGTGTTGTAAAGGAAGTAATCTTAGATGCCCATTTGCCCGTTTCACTTTTGTATAACCGACGCATCTCGCCATGCTATTCATAGAACAATCTATCAATCTATCTCCGCAACCGCAATATATTTGCTTGCCGCGTAAGCGACGAGACCCTGTGCTTGCACTTTAAATAGCGTCACTCCCTCCCCCCCCGTCTTCCCAGAATTCCTCACCGCGCCAACCTCTCTTTATCCCGGAAACGTGGCTCCATCGCGAGGAAACGGGTCTAGGAGACGAGCGCCCGCTTACCCTCGTAGCTAGGTAATTTCATTCATATAGACTATCATGCAGGGAAACGTGCTCTTCTCCGGCCTGGGAGGGGAAGGGAACCATTGAATTAATCACAGGTGAGAAATACAGACGAGAGAGGAGAGGGAGGAAGAGGGAGAGGGAGAGGGAGAGGAAGAAGAAGCAAGTATCCAAATTAGCCGGTGCGCCAAATCCTTGCCGCGACACGCCATATCCGCTACCCGCCATCCGCCGTCCCGCGGAGAGGGGGGAGGGACAGGGACAGAGAGAAGGAGAGAGCGAACACGAGGCGATAAGTTGGTCTGTATCTAAATACACAAGCGCATGTTTGCGCGAGCGAGTGAGCGAGCGCTACCCTACCGTAGACCCTACCGTAGATAAGATATATTGCGCTCCCATGCTCGCTCACATACTACCGTGTCTTAAAATAGCCTGCATATAATACATACCTAAGGTATACAACCATACTCGTATGTATGCATGCGCTCGAAAGCAACCGCAACCGCAACCGCAACCGTAACCGCAACCCACCGCCCACAGCCGATGGGCTCGGGAGCAATACATAGCCTAGAAAGAGGGGGGGGGAAACCTCAAGGGTCCTTCAGAAGTGGGCTTCCCTGTTCCCCGAACCGAAGCGAACTTCACTAGACCCCTTTTTCTTGTACCGCGAAGCTCCGAGTCGGAGCTTCGTACGCGCGAGGGATAGTACCGTGCTGGGCGTTCAGGAGGGAGGGAGGGAGGGAGAGATCTAGGTGATGGGTGGTGCCTTGGCCTTGCTCTGCTTGCATCTGTGGGATGGGATGGGATGGGATGGGATGGGATGGGATGGGATGGGATGGGATGGGATGGGATGGGATGCGGCTCTACTGGCGCGCGGATGTGTCTTATGTTTACTTACACGTCGCCTGTATCTCCCGGCAAGCAACACGTGTCCCCGGCTTCTCGTACGAGGGGCTCGTGTTACTCGGCGGCGTGTCGAAGCTGGGAGCTGCTCGAGGGATTGAGGCTAGTACTTTGCTTGCAAATGCGTGTTTAGGTCCGGAACTCGCGTAGTGGTGAATTGGTGGCTTGAATGCTGGGGATGTATTAGACGCGCTTTGAAATGCATGGGAAAGTTTCGTAAAAGGTAGGTCGGTAATGACTTATTTATTCTATACGGTAAGAACATTAAATGATTCATGCGGATGTCATTGTCTTCACGTGTTTAACAATGTCACAAAGAATATAAAGGGCTTAACTATCATGTATAAAGAGTTATGATATATGATTTATTACTAACTACAGCCTCGGTAGGAAAATCTATGATAATCTGCTGGCAGCGTATATTTATAAGCCAGCTCCCTTATTATGACTATCTCAGAAAGGGGGTATAATCTCATACGCTACTAGACTGAAATGCTTCCAGGAGAGGCTCTACGTAGATGATGAACACTAGTAAGAGATTCTAAGACGATGTCGTTGTCTCTTCCCCACCTTCTACTTCCATCACATCATCGTTAGTTTTAGATCCGCCATCTACTGGCTCGACGGCGTCACTTCTCGTTTCCGTTGTACCTGGGGCGTCAACTTCAGTAACTGGAGATTTTGCCAGCGATGCTTTGAATTGCGATAGCGGGCCGAGAATAAACCCAGGATTCACCCTCTTGTTCTCCCAGGCCTCGCCCGGAAATACTCCCGGCTTGTCGTCTAGAATAGGTCTTGCGCTCCGGACGGCGCAGTTCGCGGGAAGCACGATCTGGCGAGAGTCGGACCGCATGCTATCAGCGAATTTCTTACGCTCGAGGTAAACCTGTTCCCAAAGCTGGCACTGTTGCTGATGAATCTCGGCTTTTTCGAGAGGCGATAGAACTCTGCATTTCCCTGGAGCTGGGGAGACTGGAACGCTAGGGCTGGGCTCACACGGAAGTCCTGCATACCTCCGCGACAATTCCGTAGCATACTCGTGGATTGGACGACTTAAGATATGAGATTCAACGAAGTCCTTCTTGCCTTCTTCTAAAAGCGACATGATTTCCTCGAAAACCAATTCCCTGAGCCGCTCTTGAGTGAGGGGTGTTTTGTTCCTGTTTATGTGCTCCATGTCGCCGGTAGCTTCGTTTTGGGTAGTCGAATGTACAGTAGCCCTTTCTTAGTTTATTCCCCCCTTGTTCTTAGAAGGAGGAATGGAATCAGCGTAGAACGTGTTGGTTGTAGATACTAATAGTCAGTCGGATTTGTCAAGTATGGAGATCGAGTATAAAACAACACTCAGAGCGGTTTGTTGCGTTTAAATAGCTCATGATAGTTATTCTACAATTTCGTTCAAAGCTATAACAACATATAAACTATCGTCTCTCAAGCCATTCTTGTTAACCCACAATAATACAAATACATTGTGGTGGTTTGTCTTAGCCAAAACGACTAGATACAAACTCGTTAACCCTATCTATGTGTTGTTTCAGTCCTTTCAATACATAATCATTAAATGAATCGCATTTCCCATGTGGTAATCTTTCCTTATGCACTTGGATAATCATTATCAATAGGTAACGGAACCAAACGTCTGCACCGTAACGCACATATCAGTCTTGATTCTTAAGTATGGATAACCGCCCAGTAAACCAGTTGATATTCTCCTTGAAACCTCTCAATACTAGAGCCGAGAAGGTGGTATCACACAAGTATAATGAGGATTACACATCGAGCAAGTGGCATGGGAAACGCTGCTTCAATTTTGGAAGTACTCTTCCAACCAAGAACAGTAATAAAATCCTTACTATCGCAACGATGGGTAGTAGCCGAAGCAAGACTGATGCCTACATAAGCGGAGACGATATTGAAAGCGTACACTGTACCTTCTATATCAACTATGAGACGGGTATCGTAGTACTTCAAGTAAGTCCCCCCTATCCAGAGTCGTGATATCGTATTCCCCAAACCCTCTCCTTTGATAAGCCCATCTTTTACAACTTAAATGGAGTCTGTTGTTGCGTCGTTCTAAAACATTAAAGCTAACTCTAGATTAGGATGAATCTTCCGGAAAGACTCGCGTTTACCAGGACGCCAAATCCAAAACTAACATGTCTTCTAGTCAATACCATCGTGCAGTAGTTATGAAAGGAGTTAACAGCATGATTTCTCTAGGATCCCAAGACAATCCAGCAAGGTTCGAGATTATCTGGAACCTCGGACCAGACAAAATCCTGGACATTGTGAAGAGGCGAATTTCAGAAGCTTCCGAGGCTAGAAGAGGTAAGGAGCTCTGGACTTTTAAGGATCAGACACATTGGACAAATGTCCCGGATCCAATAAAACATCATCCAATAGTTGAACTTGGGAGGGGCGGGTTTGGCAGAGTTCTGAAAACCGTTGACATGTACTCCGGCGGCGTGATGGCCGTTAAGCTACTGCATCGGCCTGCTAACCATAAAGATCGTCGTTGGCTAGACACCTTGATATCCACCCGAGATCGAGAAGTCTGTAAGTATTACATATTACCCCTTTCTAGCATGCCTCTGGATTTTCTATTTTTCTTTGTTAACAAAAGCTTAGTGCTCTAATACTATAAAGAGAATGCTGACCCCGTATGTAACAGTTATACTTTCAAAACTTAAGCACAACAATATCGTGAATTATCTTGGCTCGCAAGGCTGGGACACGGGGTTTGTTGAGATATTTATGCCCATGAAAAAGGGAACATTGGCCAGCCTAGTGCGCAAGTATCCATCATACGACGACCTGAAGAAAAATGGCAACGCTGTATTACTACAGATGTTGTCCGCGCTCGATTATCTTGCTTTTCATAAGCTCATACATCGCGATATAAAGCCGGATAACATTCTTTACGATGTAACTATCGTAAACGGAGAAGAGCGCAATGTCTTCCAACTAGCTGATTTTGGTCTGTCGGTCCTCCAGGACCTAGGAAGGAGTCAGGCCGGCACCTTAGTCTTCATGGCACCTGAGGTATACGATGGTCAGAAGCAACAGACGCCTAGGGCGGACATGTGGTCTTTGTACGTGACCATGTTGTGGGTTTACAACGAGCAACTGTTCCGCCATAGGGTCGAAACAGGGAGACTACAGAGACAATCCGATGTCCGCAGAGCCGTTCTGAATATCGCCTCAACTAGCAAAGACTTGCAGTTTATCCGGAGCATGGCGATTTACGACCCTTCCCTTCGCGCTTCGGCGGCCCAGGTATTGACTGGTCTTCGCAGACAGGACTTGATGACCAATAAAACCGCCGGGCCGACAAACTCGTATAGCGAATGGATGGAGGCTGTTAAGGCGGGCCGGAGCAAATTCAGCCCCTATCTCTCTCAAATCCTCGAGTTCTAAGACTGGATCGTTGTACCTATATATTTTCTACTACCTCCTAGGTACCTTGTGTAGATGACTATTGGTGTCGATGGGCCCTTATTCTTAAAGCCTGCTTTTAGAACACAAACAAAAACTAGGAACATACCTCTTACTAGAACAATGATATAAATATATACGATGATGATAATTTGTGATAATTGTGCTTATATCTTGAATTGATTTCATGGCTGACATGTTATCCTTTATATGAATGCGGGGGCACATAAGCAAGTAACATGGGATGGATACGACGCTTAGATCGGACCTCCTGGATAGTATATGAGGGATGGGGTCAAAACTTAAGATCAGCATCATAGATTGTCACTATCGACGCTGGTCAAATATATTCGGTATACGTATAATTTTAAACAGATATAGAAGCACAAGTAAGAAATTGACACGTTGCTGGTCGTTATTCCATGACTCGGAAATACAGACACTGGGGTATCTTGAAGACTGAAATAATAACGCACTAGTTCGACCTTTGCACACATCTTGGCTCTCCGGAATTGTATTCAGATATTCAGATACTTGCACATGTAAGAGCAGGAAGACCTGAATTTGGAGTCTTATATATACCTCGAGGATGGTAGTCGCTTGGTACTCCTACGGAGGCGACAAGCCTACCCAATAGCGCTTGAAGCGGGCATGAATGTAGCGTTACAAGGAGGGTGCTGTGCTGCTTGCTAATCGGTAAATAGATCTGTTAGACGTAGTGGTTAGTGAAGTAGGCTATTTCAGTCAGCTAAGAGTGTTGCCGACGGGTGCTTCTGCTTCTGCTTCTGCTTCTTGTTCAATCGGTGGCGCTGACCATCGTTGTTGACTCAACGAATTCTTTTCAAGGCCATCTTCGGCATTGTCTCCTTCTACTTGGACGGGATCCTGAGCATCCTGGGCATCCTCCTGCGCAGTTTCTGGCTCTTCAAGGCCTACATCGGAGGCATTTCCGTCTTCCTTTAGCTTTCCTCCTTTTCGCATAGGAATGACGTTCATGAAGGCAGTGCCCCAGTCTCCCGTCTCCAACCACTGGAGTATTATTTCCATGACGTGGTTTGTGGCGAGGATATGGCGGCTTTGCATGACCATGTATTGGCCAATAGGAAGCTTTGCTGTTCGGACATTTTTGCTTCGTGCGATCTTGTAACATAGCCCCTTTTCGCGATTTTTGTCGATTATACCACCAATGACGTAGCAGGTATTGGGCTCTAAACGCTCGAGAGTATAGGGCGAATCGGCAGTCAGATAGACAACGGACTTGTCTACATCATCGGCCTCGGGTTCGGCAACCGGAGTAGTCTTCTGCTTCTTTTTGGAGTCTTGGCTGACCTCAGAAAATGAAACCGAATCGCGGTCATTGCCTTGCGCAAGGAGGTCGATTACGGTGCCGCCAGACGGACTTGCCATTATCTCCTTGGCTTTGGCAGCAGCCTCGATAAAATCGCCTTCTATGAATTGGACGTTCTTCCAACCCTTGAACTGGTTCTGAAGGATGGTCTCGTGTCTTTCCTTCATCTGGCCGCCATATGAACTAATAAACATATGGACGGGGAACTGGGCATTCCTGTTATCAGAATAGCATCTAGTGATCTGATTCGACAAAGATGGTAATTCCTTTCCCATCATATACTTCTCAAATTGGCAGTCGAATATAACCGTGATAGGCACTTTGGTAGCGGATTTAGATTGTCTCCTGGATGGCTCTTGGAACACAGGTTCTCTTCCTTCGGCAGCAGCGGCAGCAATCTCAGCCTCTCTTTTCAATCTCTTTTTTTCCTGCTTTTCGTGTCGTTTCTCTTTACGTAGAACTTTCTTTTCTTGCTTCTTTTCTTCCCACATTTTTTGACGTTTTAATTTTCGTTGTTGGTTCTTGGACAACTTCGGCGCATCGGTCCCGTTGGTAGCCTCTATGGATCCTCCATCGTTATGATCGCCTTCTTCCTCGCTAAAATCGCCATGGAAAGGTCGTTTCGCTCCGCGCTTTTCAGGACTGTTCGTGATGGTAGCCGCGGACGGTTGAACTTCCGTTGTCGCATCTGGATTTTCTTGGGATTGAACTCCGACATTAGCACTGGAAGCCATTTGTAATGAACCGTCATTTTCCGCGACTGCCTCTATGGTGTCTGCCATGGTTCCTAGGGTCTTGAAAAGATTTGGGAGTTTTTGTATTTATTCCGTAGTGGGGTGTCAAAAGTTTGAAAATGAAAATGAAAATGAAAATGGAGCTGAAATAAAAGGCGACAACCCCCGCAGCACAAAAAGCTTAGGGAAGGTCTGGGGCTTTTAGGTTTTAGGTCATGCAGTAGATGCAGTAGCGCGCCTGCAACTGTAACGGGCTTATCGGGGTAAGAGCTTGTTAAACTTTAGCGCGTTCCGTCGCGTCTCGTAGCTTTTAATTGATTTTTGGACGCGACTTGGGACTCGGACCCTTAAGACTTAAGACTTAACCTTAACTTAGACCCTGTGTCTTTCTTTTTACGTTAATTGAAACATTACACTTCAAAGAATGTAACCAGATTCGAGATTCTCAACTGGGCCATTCTATTTTAGTCCCCTTCCTGTTTCTATTGCATTAAAGTGAAGTACTTAGGTTACTAGACTAAGAATTTAGTACTTCAAGACAAGACAAGACGAGATGTCTTCCCGACCCGAGTTAAAGGTATAGTTCTATCAAGTTTGAATTCATTTATAACGTAGTGTTAACCAAGCCGATGATAGGTCGATGATGAACATGGATTCATACGTTTCTTTAAATCACTGCCGTCCGTAGGCGAAGAGACTGTCCGTATATTCGACCGAGGCGACTGGTACACCGCCCACGGCCAAGATGCGAATTTCATTGCGAGAACCGTCTACAAAACCACCTCCGTTGTGCGACAGCTAGGACGAAACGATGCTAGCGGTCTGCCATCCGTCACTATGACGGTCACCGTATTCAGGCAATTCCTTCGAGAAGCTCTGTTCAAGCTTGGAAAGCGCATCGAGATATATGCTAGCAGCGGTAGCCGGATGAATTGGAAGATTGTCAAGCAAGCCTCTCCCGGGAACCTGCAGGATGTTGAAGAGGAGCTCGGTGGACAATTCGAGTCTGCGCCTATGATACTGGCTGTCAAGATTTCGGCTAAGGCTACTGAGGCTAGGAGTGTAGGCGTCTGCTTTGCTGATGCTAGTGTTCGAGAGCTTGGAGTTAGCGAGTTTCTTGACAATGACCAATACTCCAACTTCGAGGCCCTCCTTATCCAACTTGGTGTCAAGGAGTGTCTCGTCCAAATAGACAAGGCCGAGAAGGATAAAGACCCTGAATTAGCCAAGCTTAAACAGATTATAGACAACTGCGGAGTTGCTATGGCTGAGAGGCCAGCTGGTGATTTTGGAACAAAAGACATCGAGCAGGATCTTGCTCGATTGCTGAAGGATGAGAGATCCGCAACTCTACTTCCACAGACCGATCTAAAGTTGGCCATGGGGTCCGCGGCAGCATTGGTCAAATATCTAGCTGTTCTCCAAGACCCATCCAACTTTGGTCAGTACCAGCTGTACCAACACGACCTATCCCAGTTTATGAAGCTTGATGCTGCTGCCCTCAAAGCTCTTAATCTAATGCCTGGTGCAAGGGACGGCTCTAAGACGATGAGCTTATACGGATTGCTTAATCATTGCAAAACGCCGGTCGGTAGCCGGTTGCTATCACAATGGTTAAAGCAGCCCCTAATGAACAAAAATGAGATCGAAAAGCGCCAACAATTAGTTGAAGCCTTCGTTAATGATACGGAGCTACGCCAGACCATGCAAGAGGAGCATCTCAAGTCCGTACCGGACCTCTACCGGCTAGCAAAACGATTCCAACGAAACAAGGCAAACTTAGAAGACGTCGTTCGAGCATACCAGGTTGTTATTCGCTTACCCGGGTTCCTAGGAACACTAGAGGCTGTGATGGATGAGAAGTACAAAGATCCGTTAGACGAGGCGTATACCAACAAACTAAGAGGGTTTTCTGATAGTCTTGGAAAGCTCGCTGATATGGTGGAAACTACTGTTGACCTCGACGCCCTTGATAACCACGAGTTCATAATCAAGCCCGAGTTTGATGATAACTTGCGCATTGTGCGGAGAAAACTCGACAAGCTTAGGTCGAATATGGATAACGAATTCCGAAAAGCGGCAGACGACCTAAACCAAGAAGAAAACAAGAAGATATTCCTTGAAAACCACAAGGTTCATGGCTGGTGCATGCGGTTAACGAGAACTGAAGCTGGTTGTATTCGCAATAATTCCCATTACCAGGAGTGCTCAACACAGAAGAACGGCGTGTACTTCACTACAAAGTCGCTACAATCATATCGCCGAGAGTTCGATCAGCTATCTCAGACCTACGACAGGACGCAAAAAGGCTTAGTCAACGAGGTTGTAAGTGTTGCTGCGTCTTACAGTCCCGTACTTGAACAGCTTGCCGGCGTCCTAGCACATCTAGACGTCATCGTATCATTCGCGCACTGCTCAGTCCACGCGCCCACATCCTACGTTCGTCCTACCATCCACCCTCGAGGGGAGGGGTCTACCATTCTAAAGGAGGCCCGCCATCCGTGTATGGAGATGCAAGATGACATCCAATTTATCACAAACGATGTCGAACTCCGTCGTGACGAATCCTCTTTCTTAATTATCACAGGACCTAACATGGGCGGTAAATCAACGTACATCAGACAGATTGGAGTCATCGCGCTCATGGCGCAAATTGGGTGCTTTGTTCCGTGCACCGAAGCCGAGCTCACCATCTTCGATTCTATACTCGCGCGTGTCGGCGCTAGTGACTCGCAGCTCAAGGGAGTCTCGACGTTCATGGCGGAGATGCTGGAGACAGCGAACATTCTGAAGTCGGCGACAGCCGAGTCGCTAATCATCATCGACGAGCTGGGCCGCGGTACGTCAACCTACGACGGCTTCGGGCTAGCCTGGGCTATTAGCGAGCACATCATCAAGGAGATCGGCTGCTCCGCCATGTTCGCGACGCATTTCCACGAGTTAACGGCTCTCGCGGACCAGCATCCGCAGGTGCGCAACCTACACGTGACGGCGCATATATCGTCGGCCGGCGGCGAGGGCGTCGACAAGCGCGAGGTCACACTGCTGTATAAAGTCGAGCCCGGTATCTGCGACCAGTCGTTCGGTATCCACGTTGCGGAACTAGTGCGATTCCCAGACAAGGTCGTGCGTATGGCAAAGCGCAAGGCAGACGAACTAGAAGACTTCACGGCCAAGCACGAGACCACGCAGCAGAACTACGGAAAGGAAGACGTAGAAGAAGGTAGCGCTAGGCTGAAGGAAGTACTAGTCCGCTGGAAGGACGAGGTCAAGGGCGGAAGCATGAGCAAGGAGGAGATGGTAAGCCGTCTAAGGGAACTCGTGAAGAAGGACGAGAAGCTCCTGGCAAATCCGTTCTTCACCGCCGTCAAGGCTTTGTGATGTTTCGATAGGGGGAATACCTATAATGGCTTGTACTTGTTATAAAATCATGACGGGTTGGTTCAGATCGGCGTCCGGAATCGGATGAGGATTGTTAGGAGGCACCTATAGATTGGCTTGTTAGGTAACTAGGCTTTATTTGCTGGCATCATGTAAGTCAGTTAGTTTATTGCAGGACACTGTTAGATAAATACTAAATAATCAACTGATAGTTGTTCGTTCACTTGTAGTTTTATATGGTATGAGAATGGGTATACCATATCTTAAGGTAAGGCGGTCTGTTGACGCAGTCCTGCCAGAACTAGTCATCGGAACGATAGCCCCCTTAGAGCAGTATCAAGCCTTCTAAGATATAATATTTTGCGTATTTACTTTAGACTAATCAGCGAGCGCGGGCTACAGCAGCTAGGTAACGACGTTGTGAGCAAAAGCCAAAAGTGTCATCAAATCATCGTATCCGTTTATATACAAACGACCGCAGTCTTCTACGTGCCTCGGAACGAGATCTTTTTAATAGCCCATCCACATCAACTAACCCACATAACCACGTCTAACCCAGAACCTTGTCGGCCATGGAAACTAAGCCAGAGTCAGCATTCCCTACACAAACGAAATCACAAAGAATAAATACTCACCGTCGATTCCGGTGTTATCCGGCTCAACGTGCACCGACTTGACCTTGCCGTCCTCGACGACCAAGGCATAGCGCTTGGCCCGCATGCCGCCGAAGATGGCCGGGGCGTCAAAGCCTAGGTCTAAGGCCTTGGTGAATTCGCCGGCGGGGTCAGCCAGGAATCGGATCTATCAAAGAGGTTTAGCGATTAGATACACTTAAATCATACATTCATACATTAGGTAGGTAGCTTTGGCTGGACTTACACCGGACTCATGTGTGGGATCAAGCTGATCACCCCATGCCTTCATGCTGCTAAACGTTAGCCTCCCACTCTCCAACCCATTTTCTCCCGTGCCGTCCCGGTTAAATTAGGCGTTTAGGTGTGTAGATAGGTAACTAGAGTGCCCTCATTGCCCGCACCCAAGCTATCCTATTCTCGAGAACCCCGCTAAGCGTATTCCTTCACAATACCTCTTCTCTTCTCTTTTCTTCCCCTCTCCCTCCTCCCTATTTCCAAGGCACCACATGTCCCCCCCCCCCCCCCCCCAGCCAAACACCCCTCCTAAAGCCCAAAAGAAAAGAAGCAGCACTCACACAAAAGCATCATTAACACTAACAACAAACACCCTGCCCGCATCCCTCAGCTTCGGGCTCTGGATATAGCTCGGGACATGTTTCTCTGAGCACGCGCCCGAGAACGCCGCGGGCACGCCGACAATCACCCCGTTCGCCGCTTCGAACTCCTGCGCCAGGTTGACCTTGTTGCCTGGGGACCCCTCCTGCAGCACCTCCAAGCTGGGGATCGGCTCGCCGACCTTCACAAAGGCGCGCGGCGTGGCGTGGAAGCGGCGTGCTGCGAACGAAGCAGAAGCCGACGCAGGGGAGAAGGCGCAGGGCCCGCGGCGCAGGGCGAGGCGGAATGCCATTGCGGTGGTGGGTGTGGATATAGAGGTGAGTATCTAGCTAGGAGGTTTAGTTTATAGTATAGGTACCCAGGTAGGTATAGGATATCCAATTCGAAAATGCGAGGTAGAGAAAAAAAAAAGGAAGAGGGAAAAGAAAATCGGAGTCGAGGTTAAAAAAAAAAGAAAAAAGAAAAAAGAAAAGAAATCAATAAGCCACAAAATTGGCGTCTGGGGGCTAAATGCGAAGAAGTTGCTCTCCGCGATATGATATGGGGAATACTTAATACATGTAGATGGAGGTCGAGATGCTGGGTACCTAGGTATGTACGTACGAAATACACTACATACCTTACGTATGCGAACCTTACCTTCTCACATACATGGTACATACGCTAAACCTAGTAGATGCGGGAACGGGAACTATGACGTGAACCTGCGTACAATATGTACCAAGTACCTAATACCTAATACCTAAACCTGCATACATACCTACATACATGTAATGACCTAATGACCTAATAACCTGATAGGCCTGCACAGTTTTCTCCGAAGGCAATGCCGCACGGTAAGAAGCGTTGTCTTAGAGGCATGTTACTAAATTTGCCTGAAGTTATGAGTTCATATGGTCATGGTTCGCACTGTATGTCATAAGCATATCACTTCCATACCACTTGGTCACCGTTACGGCTACCTTAGGCATAGTATATACTTGTACCAGGCTGCCAGGTATGTAAACATCTATGCATAACAACCCCCAAGATATTACCCAAGATATCATTCATAAGCTCGTCAAATCTTCTATTGTTCCCAAGACTCCCGCTGAAAGCAGATAGAGAATCTCGTGCAAATATGTATCTAATAGCTATGTACCTAGGTACTAATAGTCCATACTGACATTCTTGTCAATCAGAGCAAGAGCCACAGACTGACTGTATTCGAAATGCGATTCATCATGAATTGAAAGTAAACTGGCAATAAAATAATGATACCACGTCCTAAACTCCGGCCATGGTCACCTTCTATCTATCGATGCCGTTACACACAATACAATTTATCCGCGAGAGCTGGTCCCGCTCGCTCCCGGAGCGTTGCTCTTTAGGTCTACGTTAAAAGTCCATCGTCCTGCGACGAGAGAAAAACGGATGGTTAGCCAATTACTATCGAGATATTACTCTGGAATCCTTTAAAGCTTACCATTTGCTAAGTTGTCCGCTGTGTCCTCTAACAGAATAACCCGTCGGCGGTTGCAGTAAGCCGTCTTATCCATGATATCAACCTTGAGCTTGGGCGCCGACAACTCAGAGATGGGTTTCTCGAACATCTCTGATAACGCCTCAACCGCAAGCTCAAGGTCTTTCTGGTTGTCCTCGAAAATCTCCGTGAGGTTATTCCGGGCTAGGTAGAAAGCGAACGCGTAAGTCCACTTTAGAGTCTGCCGACACGTCTGCAACGCCTGCGACGCCGAGTTTAGGTATTGTACTTCGATCCACGACATGCCTGACGCCGTCTGTAATTGCACCATCTTCTTTTCTGTTTTCTGATAGATGTCTTTGTCTAGACGCGCCGACTGTTCGTGGTTCGCGTACCGATTATAGTAGTGTAGGTATCGCTCCAGAGATACCCGTGATTTTGCCTGAGCATCGCGCGCTTCCGTCCCGCTCTTCTCCTCAAATCGGTTACAATTGTACCAGCTCGTGCCATGCTCCGACCATAAGCCCATGCACATCCAGCAAAACTCATGCTTGCATTTTCGACATGTCATGTGGTTGCAACCCCCATTCTTCTCGATTGTAGAGTTACATTTGGGGCATTCTTTGGTGTTAGCAGAGATCCAGTTTGCAGTTTCGCTATCATCTGCACACTTCTTTAGCCACCTTTTAACAAGCTCGCAAGGCGCTGGCTGGTGATCACTGAGTATGCAGCCAAAACAGAATCTGCTGCCACAGCCGCAGGCAACCGTCGGTACTACCTTGTCTAGGTCCTTTTTCTTGATAGCACATTCAACCGCGTTCTCGCAGTCGGGAGCGGGACACCATTTGAGGGCATCTCTATCCTCAACATACGTGCGGTTGAGTAACTCTTGGTATCGATCGGCAAGCTCGGTTGTTACTAGCATATCTAAGGACCGCGCATCAATAATACGATGACAACCATCGGCGGGACATTGAATACGGGCTGCCTCGCCCTCCTCGCGAATCTTCTGCGTAAGGTATTGTCGGTAGCAGTCGACGCAGTAGCGATGGCCGCATTTCATAGCGAAGCTGCGAAGACCCTCCTCATCCTCGCAACATATATCACAAGCAAAACCTGGTATAGCCTCTAATTTGAGTGGAGCGGAGGAGCTGGGACCTAGACCAGCTGCCTCTAGGACCTTATTTGGGTTATCCATATAGTCTTCGATTAAGCGCTCTTTATTCCATCTGAAGTGACGCAATAGAATAGCAGCATCCTCTTTACTCATTTCCAAGATCATGTTAACCTCATCGATCATTTCTTCTTGTTGGTGCTCTATGTCGTGCGGTGTATATACTTTGTAGCTTATGTCAAATGACACGCCTTTCTTCTTATCGGATTTCTGCGAAGGGATGCCGGGCACGTCATCGGGTTCGTCGTCGAATACATCGAAGTCTAATACACCGAATATCAATAGTTAGCTAGTGTGCACGGGTCATGCGTGGGAAACGGACAACGGCAGAGAAAAGAAATGAAACATACCCTCGGCACCCGACAGGTCATCATTGTCGGTGTCATCTTGCATGATATCATCCCCGCTCGAAATAGTCGAGACAAAATCCTCGTCCGAATCCATACCGGTGATCGGAGTTGGAGGCGCTGCGTCTGTAGCAGCTGCTGAGGCGAGGATTCGTTTGATGGGAAGGGCCTCGGGGGTGTCTGCGGAAATCTTCGCCTCAGCGGCTTTCCGCTTCCTCGTTGTGGGAGGAATCTTGTCGGTTGGTAATGTTGGCTTGGGGATGCTCGCCGCCGACGAGCCTCGGAGGTTGGGTATCGGAGGTTGCTCAAAGGCACGACGTGCAACAGTAAATAGATGTTGCGGGTATAACCGTTTGTTCTCGATAATTTGGTAATAAGGGACCGCCCGTATGTTGAGGTTTGCTTATTCGGGTACTGTCTATTGTCGTCCGTTTACGAGTGCGCGGGTTAGACAAGCAGACAACGTGGGTGAATAACTCGGCCTAAATAGGCAATGTAAGCATGTGATACAATACGATACACAGGATAATAAAAAAGGCTTGAAAGCAATTAAAAGAAAAGTAAGGCGGCGAACATGTAATATTGAATATTGAATATTGAGGAGGTGGCCTCGTCAGCTGGATAGGAGGGGTTCAAATGGAATGGCAATGGCTGGAATGGAGAAGAGAGCGTATTAGATCTGGCTTAAGAATATGTATAGATGCCTCAGCCGTAAAATAGCAACCGGAATCTCTTAGACGTACTTCGAAGAGTGACAAAACACACAAAACACCAGAATGCTGGGCAGAAGTTGAAGTGTCATAAAATCAGAATATGTATGGAATAAGATGTGATAAGCGTTGGCAGTACCTAAGTGTTGTACTTGGTACGTTGTATTGTACGCTGTACGCTGAATGGTTGTTGGTGGGTTGGGCCTGGTTGGCAGCTGCTGCTGGCCGATGGTGGCCATTAGTGGGCCAAGGTCACACTACCTCTGCGCTGCTTGGGTAGAAGGTAGAACCGGTAAGTTACTGCCTACTACTGCCTACTACTGCCTACTTGCCTACTTGCCTACCTAGGTTAGGTTACTGCCTTGCCATTGCCTGCTTAGGCTTTGCTAAGTAACGTCGGCAGTCGCGGGTTTCTGACGCAACTTACTACCAGGACTCGCGCCATGTACCTGCGCTTATTCCACTCTCATCCTGCCAGCTGGTCCGCCCTTCCGCCCTCCGTGTCAGAGGTGGAGCACCGGCAATATTTCGGCACCTTAACTAACCTATTAAAAACCCTATCAATCCAACTTACAACTTATGCCTGCTCAAATTGGCCTCGAAAGAAACCCAGGTAGGAAGTAGCGCTAGGCAGCCGTCCAGTTTAGGTAGGTTCAAGTGCTGTTATATGTATGAGGTACACATGTTGTAAGGGCACTTGAAGGATGCCAACGCTAATATACCTAGGTACCTAGGTACATATATGCAACAACATTTACACCATCAATACCATATTGTTACAAACTACCTACCTATCTACATACTTCCTACTGTACATGACCAACTGAAACAATACTATTGAATTAGTAGTAACTAGTACAACTACCTACCTACCTACCTACCTACCTACCTAGGTAGACAAAGAATCTTTACTTGCCAACTCTTTTATACTCTTGTACGCCCGAACAAAGGATAGTTACTGTAATGTTCTATCACCATTTGCGAGCACGATTTTAATACCCATACACCGTTTCACACATCATGATTTGTCAGTCATACAATTATAGCTAGTTAATTTTGTTATTCTCCTAGCCACCCTTCAAAGGAGAAACTGCAATTGTGGCCCTTTTGTGCCTATAAAATAGTTTATACCGAGACGCCTTTGCTTTGACCGTTGTAACCCCTAACTCCGCCGCTATGCTGATATGACCGTCCTACGCCATCAAATTCCTCAGGGACCTGTAGAAGAAAAAACATGTGCCGTGTGCTGAAGACCTCACATCTAAGCAAAGAGAAACCTTGACAAGTCCATCCGCCTACGTCCGGCCTTACCCTTGTCCGAGCCCAAGTTCTCCTGTTCATCCAAAACCTCGTCATTCTCGCTCTCCGGTATTATCAGGTCTTCGCTGCCCATAGGCCTGTGTAAAGCTTCCACCTCTTCCAAGTCGACGGGAGGCAAGGGAACGAAAGCTGGGTTAATAGGCATAGAGTCTATACTCCGCCTACCCAAACTAGAACGCTTTATAGGCCGTGGAACCGCGAACGTAGGTGTAGGCGGCTGGCCACCGCGCCCCAAGGCCTTGATGCCGAGTCGCTGAAGCGGTGTCGCCGGCGTCGTCTTACCAGTCGATAGTTGTACGGACGAAGACGGCGTAGACGACATAACGGAAGTGGCAGGAGTAATTCCGGCGAGTGAAGATCGACTCGAGCAAGACGTAGAGGTGCTCTGGCTACGTGTTTGGCCTTGTCCGTAGCTAAAGCGCTTGGTGATGCTGGGGGTGTTTGGAAGCTGTATCGAGGCAGTGGGTTCGCTGGTGTCATTTTCGATATATGACTCGTCATCCTTAGATATTTCGGTGTCGGCCGAAACTGATTGCGACTCCTGATAAACCATAACTTCCTTCTGGCCCTTTAGCGAGGGACTCCATCCACCAAAATCCGGGAGATCTTGTAGAGCTTCCTCGATAGAATCATCCGACATTAAATAGCCTTCTGTTTTCTTAGAGGTGGCGCCCTTCACAATACCGCGTGGGAAAAATTTGCTTCTCTGCTTTCCGGGACTTCGCCCCGAACTAGCATCGTCACATAGACGTGCCTTCTTAGGTGGTCGGACGGGATGAGCGGCTCCTGTGCTCTCGGAGTTGCTTGGAGCATTGATTCCTGGACCAGTAGTCTGGCGACGAGACCCAGAAGCCAAAGTGTGATCACTATTGCCGAGTAGATTGCCCACTGGTTCAGTTCGACGTCGAAGAGTACGGGCGGAGCTTTCAGGCCGCGTGATATACGCGCGCCGGCCAGCGGATGTGGTAGGTGCAGTTTCGTCTAGATATGGTCTTGGAAGCGGGTATACGATCGGTCGGTTACCGTTTTCAGTCATGCTAGCGAGGCGTGTAGGGTCAACAGAGAAACAATTCGGCTCCATTTCACCTAGAGGGATTCGGCGATGACCCTTGAAGTAAGAGTCGATGGGCTTCTTAGGAGGCTCTTGGGCTGTGCGGGTTTGAGGCATGTTGCGAGCAGTTCCTGATGCAGTACGTTTCCTCGGTGAGGGTAGAGTTTGGAGCACAATGATTTGTTTAGTGATTGGATTTACGTCTCCAGCAGCAATCCCCTTGGCAGTTTCTGGCTCGATGGGGGGCCCAATGAATGGGAGTTCGTCGATCTTGACCTCGGGGCTAAGTTGCGTAAAGTTGACAAGCTTATCTGCCTTTGGACAGAAGACCCACTGATGAAGAAAAGTCTGCTCGGCTTGGTGAAACAATTTTAAATAATCAGTAGGGACTCGATGTTTGCCGTCAAACTGCAGCATGCGGACCACTTTTTCAGGTGTCTTGTGCTTTCGGATCATCCTATGCGCGGTCTTCAGTCCTAAGTTGTTGATACTATCCAGATAGTCGCAACCGCTAAGAATAGCCATATGTCGAAATTGAGCGTCTGTCCAGCCTGTTAGAGAGACTTCACGACAAGCACAGAAGTCTCTGCGGTTTATCTCAATGCATTGACCGTGCTGATCCAGTTTAGTTAATAATCGCTTGGCTCCAAAAACCAGCAAATCCGAATCTTCGGAGAGAATGCCACTGATGTGACCCTCACGTTCCAGATACACCAGTTGCGGATCAGCTTCGTAAGGTGCAACTACATAAGGCACGCCAGCTTTCTTTAGCTCTTCAATTAAATGTCGAGCCATCTCAGGGGTGACGTCGACAGCTTTCTGGAGCTCGGCGTGTGCCTGAGAAGGTTTACCAGCCTTTAGAAGTTCGAGGCCCGCCTTCCTACATTCTTCTCGGCGTTTCCCACGAGACGCCTCGGTTGTGGCCTTGCTGGGCAAAAAACCGCCGTCAAAAACCAAGTAAGGTGTGATACCGAAATGTTTGAGCATCCTAACCCGGCTCATGGCAAAGTCTACATATCTAATAGGTTTGTGAGAAGGATATTCTGACAGGGTATGGTCGTTGGTACTTACTTTCGTGTAGGCTTGCCTTGAGCGAGTTCAATTGCACACGGCACGGCACCCCGATGCAGCCAACCATAGGCGTCGACGCCAATCGTCTCGCCAGCATACTTTTTTAATTCTGTTGGTCGCTGTATTGATTTGAGTAATGGAAGCAGACCTATAAAAGTCAGTTCCATGCCCCTTAGTGTTCCTTAGACTTAGCTAAGACCACTATACAATACATACCTTGAATACCCATCTCGAAGAGCAATATAGAGGGCTCTCCTCCCGCGCCCAAATTGTAAGATCTATAGAGTCTTCGTGGCCATCAGAGAAATTGAACGTTGAAATGCCCGCACAGTAATAAATCCAATCCTTTGTGTAGCAAAGGGGGAATGAGCTAATATGACGGGATTGTAATTTCGGGTGCAGTCAATTAGATGATTCGAGTCCTAGACAATGATTGATTGACAACAGGTGTATGTAAACACGCCTAGAATAACATTGAATTAGAGGAGGTCAAAGCTTCAAGAGCAAAAGGCGACCAAATGCTGGGGGGGGAAATGAAGGGTGGAAGTATGACAGATGACAGAAGTAGAGGATGTCGAATTGATGTTAAGAGAAGTCTGGTAGATTGATAAAGGAAGACTGGACGCGTGAAATAGTAAAAATGGATCCTTGACTGGAAGGTAATTCCAGCCTCTGCGGCTCAAGGAATTATTCAATAAAAGAGTAAACCGCGTCGTGGAGTGCTACACCGCGATTTCCTAAGTTCACCTAGCGCACCGTGCGGTCGGGAGAGCAACGTGGGTCCAACCAATAGCCTGTACTCGCGACCTGCGCTAAACTACAAATACCTTAGCTCAGCAGCAAACGAAGTAAGATTTACTTGGAAAAAGTTAGTATGGTGTCCTAAGTCATACAGTGTATATAACATAAGTCACGTATCTACTACAAGAGGCTGACCTTGCATTAACCTTTAGGTAATTAAGAGACCCCTGATATTCGATCACTTTATCCATTCCTAGAAAGTCTTGTTTTTTTTTTTGCCCCACCAGTTCTTTTGACAAACAAAAATCTCGAAAATACTCATCTTACATATCTAACGTCGAATATCTAGCACGGGCTATTTTGCAGCCCTTGCCACTTACAACTTCACTTTCACCACTCATTAGTTATATATAACGTCTCCACAATGCCCAAGACTTTCGAGAGGACTCGCAAGGCCATTGCCAAAAAGAAGGGGGCCGTGGATTCTCTTCATCAATACTCACGCGATTCTAAGAGGCTGCATAGGGCCCAAGTTCGCGACGGAAAGCTGGAGAAAATTGCGGCCTCGAGGAAGAAAAGTGACAAGCCTTATCGTATGTCAATTGAGTACCTTAAATTCTGGAGCTAGACAACTAATGCAGTTATATGATCCAGTTGAACGAGCTACCTTTTTCCAGGAAGCCGTGAAACAAAATGGGAGCCAACCTGTACAGATGGATGTTATCCATGAACTAATCAAGACGTCAGTTTCATTAAAAGAACCACACTTGACACTATCTCTTTCAAGCTGACCGCAGTTGCAGGTTTGTGCACCAACACGATGAGGAGCTGAGCGAAGTAAAAAAGACTCGGCGGCCCGGACGTCCTGCCAGTGCCAGGGAAGATCTACTGAAAGTGAAAATCGATAAGCTTCAGAAGGAGTACCAGAGCGGCTTTTGTCAGTATACTATTCCACTAGTTTGACTGCAAATATTCGTCTAACATTACCCGGGCTGTAGTAATTCCGGAGCTCGACACAGAAGAAAATGCTACGGTACTAAGCCGATGGGAAGGCTCTTGGTCCTACCTAACCACCCTCAAGTGGGTGAGAATATCTTCCGCTGGGAGCGTTCAACCTTCTAGCTTTCCTCCGAGAGGAGAGCATTGAAAAGATACCCCCCACTTCCCACGTGCTCGACGTCCTCAGCCCGAGGACGCGTGTGTAACGAGTCCCTGTACCCTCGGTTGATGTTTCTATGTTCATCGTAGATCAGACGGGGCCTCACTTACGGACGTAGGAAGTTTCCGAGACCAAGCAGGGGAGTTGGCCTGGTTTTGCCGCTGGTTTACAAACACGCGGTTACCTACAGCCCTGACACGCACCAACCTGCAAACTCCGCAGCCAGCCACACATGCCGGCAGTAATCCGGGATTTTTTTATTTTACGGAAAATAATGCAGTCAGACTGTATGGCACCGGCTAGTTTCAAACCCGGTGCACTTATGTCAGGTTGGCAATAACAATGCAGCATTGGTATCATCGGAAAGCTCCTTTACACCTTTTGACCAAGCGGATCATCCGCCTCCTCAGTCGAAGTTAGTATACCTAACCTGGCTGAGCATGAGTATCACTACAGGTATGGGATCGCGATCGTTTGCAACGGAGATATGCGTTTGCAGCACCTGTTTTTAGACTATTTTGTTGCACGTGTGAAGGAAGTGAGTAGCCGAACGGCCGTGGGATGCTGGTGGTTACTGTCAACTGCACCCCGGATCCGAGAGTTTCGAAACCGCAAGCCTTTGCCTTCTCCCAACCTACGGACCTCTTCGGCTATCTTCATAATAAATTAGATGGTCCTGCCCACAACTAATGAATGTGTGACATCTCACAACTTTCCTGTTTTCTATACGTTCGTCCCGATACGGCTACTTACTCAATGCATTGTCCTCTCTAAATTCATGCTATTTAAGACGAGTTCCATGACTTGTAGTACGCCCTTCAAGCCAAACGCTTATCTATCCCAGACCAAAATCGTCGAGACGATTGGCTTAGCTGGATTCTCTAGCAATGGGTGTAGATGAGTAGGGTCTGTTTTCCTCGCTCCTCTAGTTACCCGATTGGCCCGCGCAAAAAGGCAGAGGTAGCTATAACTTCGACATGGGTCATACGTTGCAAAAACCACAGCAGAAGAGAGTATCGAGCATTGTTAGAAGTGTAAAGTACGAGCTGTTACTGGTAATATAAGTTGAAGCGCAGCGTACTTCAGTATGAAAGGAAAATGGCGTCGATCTCTGCCTCGTACGATAGCTCACTACAGACCCGAATCTCAACTTGCCGAGCTTTGCTTCGTCACGTTGTCACGTTACTCTAGTATGTACCCCTATTTCCAGAGCCGGCTTGCATCGCTCACGCAAGGTTAGGGATGTGTCAATACATTACTCACTTAAGGGCCTGCTACATCTGCGGCCATGAAGAGATTGTTCTAATTTCGGAGAAATCGTGCGCGATTGCAGCTTCGAGGGGCGTATTTGGGGGTTGTGGGCGTGATGTCGACAATAAATCCAGCAGAACTCGGTATCAATGCTGGAAATGCAAGGAGGAATCCGACTTGGTCTCACCAACGCAAACTGTACACGCCACAGCGCCATAAGTTTAACAAGCAGAAAAATAGAAACAAGGACAAATACATCAATGACAAGACAAATTAGACCCAGGCTCTTCTCGGTCGTAGAATCAGACTTGCATGCTGTAAGTTGATCTGTGTTGTTTTGGTTCAGGGGTTGGCTTCCATTAGGTACTTGCACTTTATCTTTATACACGTGCATCTAGAGATACATAGGTACCTACCTAGGTATGTACCTTGGCTTAAGTACCTAGGTACCTTAGGTAATGTATCCAACGGACATGCCCAGATCTACCTAACATATGTACCTAAATAACTGCCCAGGTGGGATCCACTACGAAAGCTCTATCCCCTGTTCCTGATAACGTGCGGGGCTAAAGCTCGGGTTTCTTTTATCGCCATCTTCAAATAAAAATTTTGGAGCTTCTAGATGCAAAAAAATTTATTCAATATCATTGAAGCTAATCCCCCCCTCCAAAGTCTCAATCGCAAATTACAAAATTACAAAATTACAAAATTGTAAATTGTAATTTATATCTACGTCGCCATTCCTTCATTCCTATTTACTTCGTTCTGTTTCTGTTTAGCACATTTGGTGAAAATGATGTCTCTCAGAGCTGTTGCGCGCTCAGCGCCTCGTACATTTACTCGTCTTAGTTCTACCACCCTCAGATCATCAAGACTAATTCAGCCGAGCTCTCTACTTAAATTTTCATGGGCACCTCTCAGATCATCTCAATTCACCTCGGAATTCTCCACATCGCAGTTCAGACAAGCGCCCGCGGCAGAGGTGGATGCGGAGCTGTCAGTTAAGCTCGAGAGCGAACTCCAGTTCGAAAATGAGATGAAGGAGGGTGAGCAGCTCCCGGCAAGCGTCAAGGACTTCCTCGAGAACAGCCCATTCGAGCTGAAGGATGAGCCCGGGAAGGAGGACGTCTCTCTAGTCCGCAAGTTTGGAAACGAAACGTAAGTCTCGTCATATGATATCGAATCATACCTTTACAAGAGCTAACATGTCCGCTTCAGCATCACCGTCACCTTCTCCATTTCAGATCTTGCCAATTACGAGCCCGACGACGTATTCAATGAGGAATCTATTCTCGACGATGAAGATGGCGAGTCGCCCGAAGGTAAGCGCACATCGCCGGCGGAGGGCGAGGAAGCCCTTGAAGACGATGTCGACGGCAACGATGCGCCGGTACCTTGCCGATTAAACATCGTAGTAGAGAAGCCGGGCAAGGGCGCGCTTAACATCGAGGCGATGGCACAGGACGGTCAGATCATCGTTGAGAACTTCTATTACTTCAAGGACTCCAAGCTGGCACACGGCGAGACTGCTGAGATCGCCCACGCCGCCCAGGACATCTACCCCGGCCCACCCTTCGGCAGCCTCGACGAGGACCTACAGATCCTCATGGAGCGCTACCTCGAGGAGCGCGGCGTTACCCAGGCCCTCGGCGTCTTCGTCCCCGACTATATGGACATCAAGGAGCAGCGCGAGTACCAGACCTGGCTGAAGGACGTCAAGGAATTCGTCGATGCTTAGACGGTTAGCGGGGATGGGTTAGGTACCTAATGACGGAAGAGGGGCGGATAGATGAATGAATAAAAATCAAAGAGAAAAAAAGGAGTGACGCCTCTGATGTATTATGAAAAAAAACCAACTCCACATGTATAATAAGAAATGACGACTTTTAGGGAATCTCTATAGGGGAGGATCATGTCTCAGGAATCAGGAATCACTACAAAAAGATTTGCTGTATATCCCTGGCCTTCAGAGTATCCCTCTCGTGTAATTTTCGACAAATTTCTCCCGGTTGATCACAATCGCAAATGTTTGATATGACTCTTCTTAACGTTACTTATTATATATTTAGTATTCCTTGTTGCTCTAGTTGGCATACTCGACTGACACTTGGATGCCTGTTACATGTAGATAGCTTGACTTCTAGCCTCTCCATACGTTCTGACATTCAATATCGAACAAGTATCCGATAACTAGCATCATATATTCTAGTTACATCATATTGAAGAGAATATACAATGTATTGTATTACTCTATATAGCATTTACAGTCTTACTATATGATATGTAGCGGCCTTCCGCATACCCATGTGGCTTTCTAGATTACGAAAGCCTCAACTTCAGAGGAGGCTGTTAAAGGACTACCTAGATGTAAGTTACGAAAGAGACTCATGATACAGGACCGATTTATCTTACAGTACGTATCCTTCAGTAGCATGAATCCCCGCCTGTTGAGACAACTCAGCGTTGTATTAATCATTCGCTAGATGCCACATTTAAATGCACCCTCGAATAGTTTCTAGAATAAGCTTAGAGAACTAAGACTCATTAATCTGAGCAAGGTTCCACGGGTAAGAAAATGACAATAGATGTCATTATACTCCTATGTATCTGGTATAGAATCTTACTACTTGGAAAAGGGGCTACGAAATAGGTACTAGGAAAGGATAACTATCTAGAAAAGTGATTTGCCTACTCCTATTATTGAAACCACTCTATTGCAAGTTGAGATGTATGTAAAAGCACGGGAGAATACGGCTAAGTTCCAATATATCCACTCAATCTCGGGGCCATGCCGTCAAGCTGCAACTCATTTTAGAACCTGGGCGTGCATGTGCAGATCCCAAGTAGTTCACAATACGGATTACAATTAACTGACCTGGATTAAACGGTTCGCTCTTATTGGCACGAGAGTCACTTTATGCTCGCACGAAGACGGAATTATCGGTCATAACTCAGATTTCCCAGCTGCAAAAGCCGGAATACCAAGAAAAGAATATACATCCGAACTTAACGATAGGATACGATATCGACAGGTACCTAACCTAGCATCATACGAGAAAGGCAAGCAAGCCCATGCGGATCCGCGAAGCTATATATATCCCTTCATTTCCTCCTTTTTTTTTTTTTTTTTTGCTACCCGATCAACACACGCGCCGACCGCAAGAAGGCGAGCAGCGGCATCCCCTAGGACTGCTGGACGTTGATGGCGGCAGAACCGCTGCTCTGGTAGCCCTCGGTAGCGAGGATCTGGTAGTTGTGCTGTCCGAGCTTGAGCCCGGCCTTCTCCCAGGCGTCGAAGTGGTTCTTGATGGTGACGGAGCCGCCGACGCGCTTCTGCTGGCGCACGGACCAGAACTGGTAGAAGGTGGAGGTGCCGTCGATGGAGGGCTGGTTGACGCGCTGGGTGCGGTACACGTCGTACACGCTGCCGTCGCTCTCGACCGAGCCTAGCTTGGTCGCGCCGCTGGACGGGTTGTACGTCCCGAACGACTCCACGATGTAGTACTCGATCAGCGGGTTTCGCGTCCACCCGTACACGGACAGGTAGCTGTTGACGTTGGCGCCGTTCCACGTGCCGTTGTACGTGACGACGCGGGTCGCGCCGGGGTTCCACCCCTTGCCGGCCACGAAGTTGCCCACGTTCGACCACGTCACGTCGTACGAGCCGCCGGGCCCGTTGTTGTACGTCACCTGGCCGGCGCCGTCGGTCCAGAACGAGTAGAAGAAGCCGTTGTTGGTGCCCGTGCCGGCGGGGGTCGACCGGGTGATGAGTTCGAGAGGGGAGGCGATGGCCCCGGCGGCAGCCGCGAGGGCAACGAAGATGGATGAACCAAGCATCTTGTCAACTGGAAAATTGATGAGCGGGATGAACTTGACTTGGCTTTGACTTGGCTTTGACTTGACTGAGGGTGAGGCTTGTCTTTTTTTAGCTCTTGCTGAAGAAGAAAGAGAAAAAAAGAAGCTTCTTCTTCAGGGGCTGACGATCGCCGCGGCGGGACAAGATTGCTTATATACTTGGCGGGCTACCAGGTTATATTGTTCCCGCGATCGGTTTAGCCAATAGCCAATAGCCAATAGCCAATAGCCAATAGCCAATAGCCAACAGACAACAACCTCGTTGTGGAAAATGGGAATGTCGAGTCCGTTCCTAGTACCCGAGAAGACGGGTGAGAGTTGGAGTTTAGAATGAACGTGTTTGCGTCGATCATCGTAGGGAAGCAATTCTGCCGGCAGCGCCCAATTTGTCGAACCGGGGTCACGATATTGACGTGATGGAACGCTAGCAGATTTTGCCGACGGATAATTGTAGCTTTATCCTGGGCGAGCCCCTGGCCGCGTTGCATGATTTTGGTTTCATGTTATATGTTAGGTATATGCTATTTACGCGGCGTCACGATCTAGGCGTTCGATCAAGAAGCCTGGTTGGCTCTTGCGGCTCCCAAAGCTAATATAATTATACCTGCATGTGGCAATAAACGTCTTTTGCCGGTTTTCTCGGTAAGCAGGCTATGTTCCTCCGCTGGAGGCTGGGGTCTGGAGTCGCGGGCGGCGATGGCGATATAATTGACGACGAAAACATCAATACTGAGGTCAGCAATAAGTTATAGATGGTGGGCACGAATACGAAACCTCCGGCGTAGCAGTGTAGCAAATAGAGCGTTCAAAGGTTCAAAGGTTCAAAGGCCCAAAGGTCATTGGGCCTCGAGCAGAACCATTCCCCCTCTCATCTTTCTTCATGATGTGATCGTGCCATACCAAGACATACGATAACGATGAATCTCGTCAACTGCGGACTTCTTAACGACGCCATGAGACACCAAGACGAGAACTCTTGCTAATGCTTGACGTGTCAGCCTTTTCATCTCACTTCTGTCTGTAAGTGGTGTCCACTCTGCTCAAGAGATAGATTCTTGATTCAATGCGACACGATAGTCTCCCTTAGCAAGTTGTTAACGGAAGCTTCTCGCCTAGGATGTGGCAATCGCCTTAGTCTTTCAGCAAGACCATTTTACTAACAAGAGTGTCAAAACCTTCAGGGACGTGTCGCTGGAGACAGCCTAGGATATCTACTCTCGATGGCGCATAGGGTCATAACAACTGAGTCGCCAAAGACCACACTCGACGTCCAAGCAATATATACAGACGGCCGAGTCGGTCTTTGTCACAGTCGAGAAGTCGATCCCTCGTTTATGGAGAATGAGTCCCTACACAGCGGCGCCGATGCAGGTAAACAAGGCGCCGGAGAGACACTAGGTTAGAACAGCATGATATTCACTCGAACCCGTTCGCTTATCCTACCCATGAAGAAGCCGGGGGGGCATCACAGTGTATTCGCCGTGGGGGTACGATATCGACAATACAAGGAACAGTAGTCCGTACGTGACGGTGAGGAACCATAATCGAGAGCAGCGTGACGAGAGACACATGCAATTCTCAAAACACACCGCATGAAATCACATTTAGATAAGAGCAAGGCTGCAATGTATGTGCCTACTTAGGTACGTATGTAGTGTATGTATAATCATAGATCTTTACGCGCGTCTGGTCAGGGTCCGGGTAAGGAACCCTAGGGCTAAGCTCAACTGAAAAAGGTTCCCCTTCGAATGTTATCTCCGGCTCAAGTAAAGATGGACCAAATCTGGTGTATCTTTGGGAATGCATATTCGAAAACCCCTGGGCTAAGATCATTGGGGGATTGGGGGCTTAGGAGCTTGGGAGCTTGGGGGAGCCCCCTGCAAGTTATCATACCGCCCAGTTGATGCATCGTGACTAGGTACACTAGCAATACTATGGTACGCACTACACAAGGCAGCGGTGAGCAGAACGCCTTGGTTTAAATTGCGGTAGGGTATGTAGAGAGGACAGATTGCTAAACAAGGTGATAGATAGGCTCCTATATTGACCATGTCCACTAGATGTATGTACGGCACATGTCGTGCGACATAAATACATGTAAGTGGCAGAGCATAGGTAGTTAAGGTATGTATGGGTATGTATGTATTCTTGATTAAAATTGAGGTGGTCCACTACTAGTCCACTACTAGTCCACCATGTGCTAGGGAACCCGGCGAGCTTCGTAAAGAGAAGGGGGGAGGGGGAGAAAGATCCCGGATCGAGTTTCGAACCCACGTGGATGTAAATAAGAATGAGAATAAGCGACGAACCAGACAAGCTCCAGACAAGCTCCAGACAAGCTAGAGCCCAAACCCCATAAGAGCAACCGAACCCGAACTATTTCGTCCGAGTGATAATGGCGTCTGTACTCCGTAGCCTAAGAAGGCCATAAGGCGCCAAATATAATAATACACTTGATAATGTTCGTATCACGACGCCTCCTTGACGAATAGGATTCCTGCCGATGGAGTATCACTGCTTCTACTATGTACATAGTATGTAAGACAATCCCCAATCCCGCCCCTCCTCCCCACAAACCGGGGTTATCATGGAAATAGTAAAGAATAAAGAGAAGAGAAGAGAAGAAGAAAACGCCACGAGATATATGTGCATAGCTCTTAATTTCGTTTAATATACCTAGGTAGCTTGCACATATATTTTTTCTGCGGAAACCCGGTACCTAGGTAATACCTAGCAGTGGTCCATGACACCATTATTATCGGTATTATGAGTATTATGAGTATCATGAGTAACATTATATGAGGACGCAATATTCGCATTAATATGCCAGGCGCATTACTGCAGTCAGAATAATGCTGTCATACAGCATTCCCGCCGTCTCTTCAAAAAGAAATATTCTCTCTTTTGAAGTTACCGTGCTTGAGAAGGGTTTGGTTGAGAAAGGCTTAGGTAAAAATCCTAATATCCTCCACCCATGCGCGTACGTACCTAGGCACACAGTCACCGCTGTACCCTAGGAGCTGTTATGTCATCGGAGAGGTGCGGTTTGGTGAGATTGTCTGTGCCGCAAAGCAGCAGCTTTCTCTGCAGTAGCCGTCTAGGTATGTAGGTTCTATCGTTTTTTTCTCGAAACCAAACGTGTATGTACATACAACCGTCATTTTCGATCGCCCGATCGGGTGGACCAAACTAGGCCGTTTCCCTTAGGTACTCCTGCTTTCTTCTAGCCATCGTTCCAGAAGGATGCAAGACGAAACCGAACAGACGATTTAGAAAGCGGCTGAAACTCTGCAATCCCATCTGGTCTCGTGATTTCCGTAGGGCTGTCAGAAGTACGTACAGTAAAGCAGATCGATTGATCGCCATTGCTCACAGTCTGACAGAAAATAGTCAGAATCGAAACAATGTTACCCACCACCGACACCGACAACACCACCACTTTGGTGCTCGCTTCACACCAAAGCGTACCTAATCACCATACCCGCTGCGCATTGACGACTTGTACGATAGGCAGTTCCGTGCCCTTAAGCCTCCATCGCCATCGCCATCTGAATCTATCATTAAATGCAACGGCCCGGCCCGTTTGGGGGCGGGTTGGCCCTCCGATTAAATACGTAGCGTATCTATCCGGACATCGTGAATCTGTTTAATTTGTAGAAACTCCCATCACGGATGTATGTACCTTATCAGCACATCTTAGCGCCGAGAGCGAGAAGGGGGGGGGGGGGGGCCTGGCTCCGGATATGGCTCGGAAGTTCCGCGGTTTGTTGCCCCTCTATCCTGGAAGTTTGGTACAGCCGGGAATAGAAAAAAGCAAAGTCCTGTCGTGCACGAGGCTAGTAGATTGAGGTGACATGTCATTCAGGAGCAGGGATGAAAGGGGAGGCCTGACGAGAACCGGTTGTGCTGGACCTCGGATACAACAGCCGACAGGGTGACAACCAATACCTAGCTGCCACGGAAATGAGAAGTGAGTAGATCATCAAGGAGCAGGGATCAAAGGCATTAGATAATTACATTATAGTGGTTGCAGCCTCATCATTATTCAACCTATGATCCTATCAACCCACTTCGTCCACCCAACGTCGGCGCACAGCAGCCTCATTGAATCAACCGGTAGGCTTACAAAGAGCTCTTGCTTCATTGAGTCCGCCTTGGCCGGGAGTATCAAAGCTGTACCAAGGTTCCACGATCCGTGAGCCCGCCTAATTGCATCCGCCTTGGTTACGGGTACTCCCGGTATGTTCCATTCGACGTCCGCGCCGAAATGTCGCCATGTGTTGAATGCCAGCGCTTCGGGCATCCGTGGGTCATAATTAACTCCTACTAGGCGTGGGTCGGGCGCTTCGCATAGCATGGCGAGACGCCGGCTGACGTATTCCTGGTCGACAGCGTCGATAGATGCTTTCACGAGCGGGACAAGACGAGCGAGTTCGCCGTCGTCATCGCAAGCTGCAATTAATTGGGTCTTTAATGCCTTCGTAACAACTGGTAGGGCTGCATTGCCAAAGTAGTTTTCTGTGGCGCCCTTGAAGGCTCTCGTTCGCCAGTTCACCGAGTTCCATAGCATGGCATTCCGCCTTGGTTCTACCCCAGGTAAGTTATTTTCGGCTGCCACGCGGGACTTCGTGATATGCGCAAAGGCGAGGGTAGCCAAGCTTGTGTAAGCCGACGGTGACTCCACCCCGCCATTTCGAGACCGAATCAGCTCTCGGAGTTCCTGCAGTCGCTCGTTCCTGAAAACGAAGATCTTGCCTATCTTCTCGATGTTTGCCATAGACGGTCCAGTCTTTAGGATTCGCGGTTGCGTTGGGCCGCTAAGGTCACGTAGCATCGTATATTCCGGACATCTTTTCAGTAGAAGCTGGAATGTAGCACCGTTGTCGTTGTGTATGGTAATTGGGCCTCTCTGGCTGCGATGATGCAACATCGGAAACGTCTGCTCGGAAGGCAAGTTAACTGGAGTGTTTCGAGTCTGGGCAGCAAAGCATTCCAGGAAGACGCGCAACGAGCCCCCATCCACCAACCCGTGATGTAAGAACATAGAAAGTAGTAGGCCACCGGGCGGGAACTCTGCCTGTACCTTGGACACCGGTATCGAATCAAGGTTGGAGCTTACTATGCCCGAAACACCGAACCGGGAGCCAACGAATGCGCCTGGTGGGAAACCGGCATCCTTCATTCGTGAGTATTCTTGCCGACTCGTTTCGCTGGCGGGGATCACTTGGAAAGGAATATCCTGTGAAGGTGACCGGTGAAGCGAGACGCTGCCGCTATTACTATTAGCCCGAAGCCTCCCGGCGAAGACTGGTCGTTCTCTCGCCAGACGTTTGAGAGCAGATTCGATATGCCGAACTGCGTCGTGCCGCCGCTGATTATCGCACGGAAAGCAGAGTACGACGCATATATAAACCCGAGGTGCGTTCTGGTTCCACACCGAAAGTGGTTCTTGCCAACCGAGATGGTCTTCCTTTTCCAGCATTGGCAACGGCTGGCTCACTGCAGGAAGTGAACGTGTGCGTCTCGTAGTAGCATTGGCGAGTGGCTTGAGCGGCCGGTTTTGTAAGTTGCGACGTCGTGGCCGCGTAGTTGCTATGTCTTCACCAATCGGTGACCGCCTTTTACGCATCGTGAACGGATAGCTTGCCTGTGAAGGCATGAGTGTGACTAGGTATGAGGCGCTAGCCCCTTGAAGATGAAGGGGAAAGTATTTCACGTGGTACGTGCGAGTAAGTTTCTTTGGTGCTGGAGTATGAAGGAAGTATCAGAGGTTTGGGAGATATTCGGGATATTCATGCGCTTGTCGATGAACTCTCTCATCGCGATAGTATAGCTATGAGAGCCCCGAAGCATGATATCTCTTGCTATGTATGAACTGACGAAAACCAGGAGGGGCGATTAGCGAGAAGCAGAGCTAAGGTTGCGAGAGATGAAGATCTCTTAGACCCTTGCTAGCTGAGATCAAATTGCAGGTCAGGTAATAATACCCAGAGAAGAAGGCTGGACCACCCTGGCGAGAAGTTCATAAGCTGTTTCCACTGTTTCTAAAGACGTCAATGTTGGACTGATTACCTATTCCATAAAAGGCTGGCTGCAGATACTACCCCTCGTAACTCCACGTCGACCGCGTATGATTACCGTCGACAATCCCCTGCTTAAATGGGAGCCGATGGCGCTAGGGAGCCCATAAAAGCCGTCAGATATGATGTTGGTTTTTGGTCAGAGCCGCGGCGCGCTATCGCATGCAGGGCTTGGGGTCTTCATCCATGCGCTCACCCAAGGATACGGGCAAGGTCATTTAGTCTGGGCGCCGGACTAGATTTCCGTTTGCAGGCCGTAATAAAGCTCAAGATACTAGGATAGCAACCACGCCTTTCCACGCGAGCGGTTCCCACCCTTTTAAAACATTCTCCAGGGCATTGCGTGTCCATTTAAGGAAAATATCTTTGTCAGTTTACACATCATGTAGGTACCGCCGCCGTATTTGAGCGCCGGACTCACTAAGAAGTCAGAAGTGAATTCACAACACGTACTAGCTAATCCTTGTGGGGGGGGGGGGGGGACCTTGACTCGGAACATTATCGAGTCGAACTCGCGCTCGGCACTGAGCAGGGGGCTATCCGAAATCCAGGTAGATGGTACGTAAATAAGGGAACCTGAGCAGAGACACAAGCTTGTCACTATACGGATAAGTGAAGCATACGTTAGGCAGGAGGACTTTCCTCATGAAGGCCGGTGGCCAGGCAAATACATGATTGTCCCCTTCAAAGTGAAGCAATTGCCATCCAGGAATGTAGGTCATCTCGACCAACATGTCATGATGGAAAATGAAGATATCCATATCAGCTCTCACGCGTTCCCCTCTTCGGACAGTCACAAGCTCTGAACAGCAAGTATCGGCTGGCAGCCTCGTGGCATGATTCAGGCTGACCTGAAATGCAGCATAAGGTGACGCGAACTCAACAAGCTGTGTGTTCAGATGAAGAGGGCGATAGGTCAACGATTAGATACACCGAGGGCGCAATTCATAGGTCAGGTCGGCCGCATGATGCCAGACCATGATCCGAATCTCGGGAGGTAAGGACGAGAAGAGATCTATGGTTGGTCGCGGGCTCGGATCCGATGATGTGTTGGCTGACTAGAAGGAGGGGATCGACAGATGAAATGCATAGTGAATATATGATTTGTATGCATGGTATTTTCTGTCATAAATGAGTAAAGCGCCGGGTTTGGAGATAGGACGCCAACAAGCCGGAGGTGATGAGAATTCACACTCGACATGACATCGAGGTCTGTGTTGTATGTGTTAGGTATGCGTATGTGTATGTGTATGTGTACGTGTATGTGTAATGTATGTGTATGTGAGGTAGTTTGTGTGTACCTAGATACCTAGGTACATACATATGTACATGAGGTATGTATGTAGGTAGTTTGTACTTGATCAAGGTGGATAAAAAGACATCGGTTCCAAATCGTCGGTGGGGGCGGGGAATAATAATAATAGGCAAGTTCGTTGTCGTAGATCGAGTGGATTGGAAGTCATCCGCTGCTTCCGTATTCAATAAACCCCCTGCCGCTTCTGCTTCTAGACTCGACTGCTTTTGTTTCTAGGCTTGTTCAATTGCCAGGTGGCCCGTACCTTTTCGTTACACAAAATTTACGCGAATTACTTGCACGAGCTAAGTCTTACACTAGTTTTGGCCAAAAATACTTAGATACATGTAATTTCCTAAACGAGTAATTGCATGTAACCTAATTGGGTAGTCAGGCATCTTTTATTTTTCTTTTCTTCCTTTCTTCTTCTTCTTTCCTTGTCTCTTTTCGCCTTTTCCTTTCAGTACCTAAGGTACTAAGCCTCAAGTATAGTAGGTACAGCCTCCTTGCGCAGTCATTGCATCACATTGCACCCAACTACATCTATATGAGTAGGTACCTATGCAATTAGAGTAATGAAGTTAGGTGCTTACTTTTTCTGTCTTGTCTTTCGGACCGTTCCCCACTAACGAGATATCCGTTTGGGTAGAAATCCATTGGAGGGTTACGTCGACGATGATAGCTATCCCCGGTGTGCATATCCCACTGTCATATCTTGGAGTCGGGATTCGGGACCCATCCTGTTGGGACTGGGGCTGACGGTCCGTCCGGGGACAAGCGAGCACAGCATGATCTGACGATCCTGGTATCGTAGGATTAGACGTATGGCGGGCATAGGACAGCTCCCGAGGGAAAGTCCCCGGATAGTTCGTCTCACGTCACGCATATTCCTTGATTCTTCCACGAATGCTGACGTGAGGTCCGCAATATCATAAGTCGATGGTCCAATTATAAGGTCACGGTTAACGTCTGTTTTGGCTCGAGGAATCAAAGCTGACGCCTCTCGCAGGCGACAGTCAATGCCGCCTTGTGTAACACCGAACAACAACTCCTCGCAGACCGCAGACCGCAGACCGGGGAACAGCTCCCAGGTAGCCAGTTACCATGTTAAAATCTCACGGCAGATATCTAGAGGCCTCCGCACTAAATCGTATTGATCATATTGCATACAAACCATACAAACCACCTCAGATAGTATGCGCGGTAGGTCGGATAGGTGTCCTTCCCCTTATCCAAACGACTGTTTTTAACCACAGTGTCATGCGAGCTATATTGCTTATTAATTCACCCCCTTTAATCCCTGGTGAAAAGACGAGGATGATTCTTACGGCTCGAAACTCGAAAATAAGGGCTACGCCAATCATAGGTTGCCAAACTCAGCTCTAGTGGCGAAGGGAAACAAAAAGCAATTCTTAGCCATTAATTATCCAGCTGTTAATTATCGGGTATGTAATGTCGCTTGCATATGACCATGGTCCTTTATGTTTCATTCTAGTATCATTATTCGTAATCTAGTATTACGGTAAACTGCCAATTGGTGAGAATGGGGATGAAAGCTGCAAAACGCAGTTGCATACGGAAATGACTTCCGAGATACTTATCCGTCAGTCCTATGACTTGGGTTGCAGTATTGTGTTTGCCCAATCATGGGGTTTCACGAGAGTCGGGTGCAAACGAATAGATTTTCAAAATGCACAATATTCATTCAATATTGTTTATGAATCCTTCTTATGGCAACTCTTCGTGCAAGTATACGGCTGAATCCCAGACACATGACCCAAGCAAATTTATTTGGCTTACCTTTTCAATGTTGTCTGCATAGTCTCATGCAATGCTAGTAATTCGTGGTTTATTTTCGCGTCCATCTTCCCCAGTAGTTTCTCGCCAATCCCTGTTGCATAACGTACCAGAACAGATATTGCACTTTTCGAGATTAGGAATATAGGTACTCTGGATAGAAAGGATATCCTTCGTAGATTAAGGAGATGTGATAGTAGTACTCCAATCATCTCATTCCATATAGCTGATGCAAACCACGGTCTATACAGTGCTTAGATTTAAAATATAACTGGCACCAGTATTTTGCTGAGCAGCCCGCTTCGGCGCATCTCTTATCTTGCTTCAGCCGACTTACAGATGTTTAAGTCTGACACAAGATACTACACCGAATATTTTGCTTGTGCGGAGATGGTGTCGGTAGGTTCTACTTATCTTATAAGCTATCGCATTTGCGCGACGTATCCTGGGAAGACGTGATCTTGATATAAGTCAACGGAGACACTTTTGGCATTATTTAGTCTAGACAGAACCATGGAAGGATCGTGTATTACCGGAGTTTGAAGATACCGATTTGTCCACAAACGAGTAAAACAGAAAAGCACCTCATATTGCCCCGTGCATTTAGTATTATGTAGCTTACGTACTAAATATACTTAGAAGTTATCAGCCCTTTACACACTTACGATGACTTTTAGGGCGGGCATATACCTATCACGAAGTAGAGCAAGAAGCATAAAAGAAACTTCGTTGTTCCGTAAGAGCTTTGGGCTATGCATACTCAAAGTATACTTGTAAATGTTTCAATTAGAATCCTAACAACACTTATTTGAATAGTAAATTCCGTGTGTTTTACATAGAACCCTAGCATTCGGTAGGTAGGTTATTCAAATAGAGCCGTCCTTATGTTCTAACGCAAAAGTGACCTTATCTCCAGGACTCAGATAATTCGATTTCCTATAAGACGACGCAAGCTCTCAAGGATGAGGCAAGATAAAAACAGAAGAACAAGGGTTTATACCTAGGTAATACATCGAACCTTAAGGATATGAAATGTTATTTTTGATAAGCCCAAGCCGTCAGTCACATCTGATCGATAAATCTATACGATTATTTACTCTCACTATATGTCAGGGGACAAGCGAAGTTAGTATGAATTAGGTATAGATCTATGTAGAATAGATATAGGGGGCGCTGCGCGCCCTCAAAAGAGGATAGGAGGTCAAGCGTTAATAAATTCATACTACTATACGGCTACTATACAACAGCTTCGCTGCTGCTTCTAACATTCACTCTACGTATGGCATCAATCAAAGGATATCTCTAACACTATGAGTCATTGTCGAAGATACCTCTTAATACGATGTGTCATATAGCGTAAATATGCACCTGCGCTAATTGGTAAGATAATAATGTATATGATATATGGAAGAAATTCATTGACGCTTACTCCTCTTTAAAACTACCGGCAATTTGTTGCCCTATATATACCAATTCATCAGCTAGCTAGCATTAGGCTATCATTTAATAAGTCATCTTCGTTACCTAACTGGCCCTAACCCTCATCTTTTGATAGTTATGGCCAACGCAATGGGTTTGATTTGTGACTGTATCTAGAGAATCATTGTGTTAACATCACGGGATACTGAACCACGGGATAACCTGGGGACTAAGTGTGTTTGTATAATATATAGCTTAGAGAGGATTGATAGGTAGTTTCGCTCTGTACCTCGTGTAAGAACTATGCATAAGGTCTGTAATTAACCGAATTTCCTCCGGCTCTCTATCTAACCTATGTAAGCTTGCCTTTGGACATCCTTAGACCGGTGTATGCTATGTCTAAAATAAGATTATACGTCAACCTGTTTAGAAATGCTGGTTACACCACCTCCTCTTGAGTCGGGAGAGAACGTAGCCGTTGATGCTTCAGCTGTGGTGTTTTACTTAACCTCTTATAAACTCTCTATCAAAGAAAAGTGACCACACAGACAAGACTCGTTAACTCCGAGTTTGCTATTTGGAATTGAAACTCCAACCTGTTCTGTTAACTGTACAACAAGTGGATCTTTAGACTAAGATGATAACGTCGCACCCAAGTGTTACAAATGCATATTAAGGACGTAATACGATGGTAGCAAATAGGCGTAAATATGTTACATTTGAAGGTAACCTTAACTTCACTGGAACTTATTCCGCTGTTAATTGCTTATTTGAACTTCCAAATATTCCCTGAACGGTCCCTACACGCAAACCGAAATGTCGAAACTCAAGGGATTTCTACTTTTACTTACGTATCTTTAAAATCTAATATACGATATATACAAGTATATATGAGTTATATACCCACGATATTAATGTTTATAGGTAACTATCTACCTACCTAACCCATATACTACTTACTAAGCCTCTTCATTAATCAACGTAGGGCTCTAAACGACAGCAAAGAAGGTTGTATGCTGCATCCACACTTCCCGTTTAGGCAGGTTTCTAAATTCTCACTGCATGGGGGCCCGATGACCTGGATACGGCAAACCATGGTTTGATCACATGCAAGAAATACGACACAACAAGTTGCGCCGATCTTATCGGTACTTAATAGCCTATCTCGTTTATCGACTCCAAGTATTATACGACGTCGTTGGTTTAACGAACCACCAATTGTCCCTTTCTATGGGTATTTTCAAGTTGCGGGAAAATGCGTATACGGTATTGAGTACTTGGCAGAGCGGACTTAACATCAAAACTGACAGGGAAGTAAAATTACTTTTATGGATCAAGTTTTCAAGTACCTTACACGTAAATGATGAACATAAGACGGGAAAGATCACCAAGATCTCTACATATCCGACCACATGATCTACAACAGGGAATCACCGCCATCAAATCGTAAAGCAGATATAATTTTATCTGAATTAGTCTGTATACTGAGCGATGCACACGGCATCGTCGTGACATCTTTATCTAAGTTCGGTTGTTTTCATCATCATGGGTATCAACCGTTACTGGCCAGTCAAAAACATCGCTGACTATCTACCTCCTGATGCATGCCAATATTGCGGCCGTCTCTGTAGAAATTAATAACGACGCCCCGGGCGTATGTACGATGATGCTCTTCGGCTGTCAAATGCCCCTGATGCCCCGATGCCCCTTGGCCAATGATGAATGCAATCCCATGGCCAAACCTCTTGTACTCCAAAAACTCCAACACCCATTGTAGAAAAGAAAGAGCTACCATATTCACACGAAAGAGTTCTTAATAAGGATTTGGTGAAAAGCATTGACCATTGTCGGTTCTGGCAAATGCACCCTCCAATGTAAATGTCAGTTTGCGAGCCGGGAATTATTGAATGGCATTGCTCATGGCATTGCCTCTCCGACATCCCATTTATGGTCTTGGCCGTCTAGAGCTGTCGCAATAATCATGTTTCTCGGGATGATCAATACCACGTATCTATTGCGGTAAGAGAGCACCCTTCTCGTCGCGTGCCAACATAACTTTGCCCACAATCTTCTCAGTCAGAGTCGCACACCAAGGGTCGACATAGCCTGTCCAAAGCATCGCGGCACCGTAGTTTAGAGGGATCCAAAATGGTAGGGCGACCACGAGACGCCACCCGCTGGGGAACATGAGCGTGCCGTGAATTATTTCACCCTTGTCGTTGGTGATGGGCGGGGGCACGTGGATTCCATAAACCATCCAGCAAAGAACACTGCGAAGGAGAGGACCGTGTAAAAGATAAACGGCGAAAGACTGCTTGCCAAACCAGAGCAAATATTTGCTTGACATGATATCACGTAGAGCTGGGCTGAAATGTAAACCCAAGGTAATCAATTCTAAGCCAATTCCGGAAGCGAATCGAGGGTAATCGGGGTCCTTGGGAAGAATGCGCTTCAAAACCTCGAATTGGTAGCGTGACCAGGCCGCCCATTCTGGATGTCCTTCAGGATACGAGGCGACGTAGAGACCTAGAAACAAGAAGATCGCAGCCAAGACCTGCGAGACTTTTGGTCGACGAGCAAGCCATTCGGTGGCAGGAGGGTGATTTTGCAAGTCACAGAGGAATACACCCCAGAAGAACTGCATCCCAAAAGCCGCTGCGATGTAATTAGCTTTGAAGCAAAAAGTCTGAGAAGTCTGAGAACCAAGAACGTACAGTCGGATGCCATCCAGAAATAGGCATACATCATCAAACTCAAGACCATCCTGAACTGAGGTCGAATATAGGCCGTGGCAACGATAAAGGTATAAACTTCCATGCTTCCCTTCAGCAATGGTAACAATGTCCACTGATTGCCATCATACGCGTTTCGGCCTCTTGTCCAAGTTGAAATGATGTTCTCAATCAAGTGTTTAACCGACAGGAATATGTTCGCTTGGCGATCGGGTGCGGTCTTACCACACCACCAACAATCACTCTGCTTTGCGACCAAAAACATTCCTAGATTCGCCATTATCCAAATGATGACGGTCGCGAGACCACAGGGTATAACCAATCGGGGAACACGGCGGAGGGCAGACTTGGCGATAGATGTGAAGGCGGCATCTTGGTTGTTCTGTCGGTACAGTTTGATAGGCTTAAGAGCACAGACATAGCCAGTAACAAAAGCGAAAATAGTGACACCGATACGGCCCTGAACTAGAATTCGTAGGAAAGGCAGTTGCAGAGGCCGTGGTGCTGAGCCGTTATGAGTAGCTGGAAGAAAAAGGTCGCCGTCGAAAGCTCTAGCGATATGAGTCAAGACCACTAGAGTGGATGCGAAGCCTCGAAGACCCTATAAACGGACGATACTGTTAGCTACAAAGAACGGCTGAAGTGTTAGGGTTTGCCTTTTCCATCTCATTCCCTGCTTAGTTTAAACCATGATTCTGATTCGGCGCGATATCCACCACCCGAAGATTCCGTCTTCATGTAGCCGATGCCTCTTTTCAGCCAAAGTTCCAAAACTTTATCGCGACCTTGAAGGTTCGAGTTCTTGATTTTATGATTTTTTAAAATTTTGAAGCCATGTTCGATCGAGATCCATTCTTGTCGCCGGTCGCGTTCCCACCCACAACGTAAATAAACTGGTTAACTTACATCGACCCATTTGACGTTTCCTTCTCTACCAATAGCCATTATGACGAGTCGTCGCGGAATCGCAAAGTTGCTATGATTACTTCGCTGTCATGCCTTGATAGAAGGGACTTGGTTTGGAGTTGGTGTAGCCAGAGAACAGAGAATGCACCGCCCAGTTGCACCACCTAGTTAAGTAAGGGGTTGAACGAGGAGAACGAGCGAAGCTGGAATGTTAGGACTCGAGTCTGTTGTGTTTTCCGGACGCGCGCAGCACAGAGAAAAGCGGGACTATATTCACTAATATGCGTCCTGGTCCTGGAGAGGCTGATTAACGAGTATGTAGGTGGCGACAACGCACGCGACCTAGAGATGGATGTTTTAATGATAAGCTCGTAGGGTAGTCGTCTCAATAAGTAGGAATAATATTAGATTGATATTATTCGCCCATGCGCAAGCATATAGATATATGCATACACGACCACTCAGTTAGATAATTCCTTTTTACAGGTTAAACAGGGCGGATGGATTAAATGCGTGATAAAAAAAAAGAAAGAACAAGAAGGACAGGATTAGAGGTTAGTTCCCACACACTTAAAGATACGGCAAGAGGCGCAAAGAAGGAAGAGATAAAAGGGAAGTTGGAGGATTTTTAAGAGGGAAGATATAATAAGGGGCGGACGATTGAGACTTGGCAAACAGGATCGATGTGATTGATCGATGTATGGATCCCCCCCATATAATCAAGGTAGACGGCGGCTTGGCGAGAATTGGAGAAGGAGGGAAAGACGCTTCTAAGGTTCTGTTTGGAGCGGCTTAAGTGCGTGACTGGCTTTTGGGCCAACTGGAACTCTACCGATTCAGCCTCTTTTTGACCAGGTACATCAGCTAGGTACTTGCACAGCTAGGTACCTTACATAGTGTATGTACATTGGCAGGGGAAGTGACGAAATGGGGGCTAAATCAGGTGGGTCGGGTTACGTAGTTGCTGGTTTTGTGGTTTCGTAGATTCCCCTTATGCGTTTGGTTTTTCTCTTTACATACATACATGTACGTATTCATCGTCTGTTGGTAAACTGGCAAAGTACCTTCTAGCATAACTTAATGTAACCACTATATAAACTAACATCTGTAGGTAGGCACATTACAGGATGATTCAGCTGCCCTAAGTGGCCAAACAAAGGATATATCCTGGCTACCTAAAGCCCCTAAAGCTTAGGTACCTAAATGCGGCAACGTTTAGTGTAGATTGACTGTAATGTAGTGGGGGGCTTTAATGCTGTAGGTGTACATATGTACATATATGTGTGTACTATGGTATGATGGGTAAATAAAACCTCGGTTACAAGTCGCGCGCTAAAAAGTGGCTTGTATTATTGCTTTTTTATTTATTAATTATAATTTAAGGTATATTTATAGTGTATATACAGTAATAGACTAGTACTAATTTAGTATGGTAGCTCATCTAACCTTTTTTGGCGGTACCTGACAGTGTCGTTTTACTTTTGCCTAATACCATAGTAGAGGTGGTACCCGATGCTAGGAATCCCTCGGCTTTCCTTTTCTAAGAAGGTACATAACATTAGGTACCTCTTGGTAAGTAGGTACCTAACCTAGCACAAAATGGAGGGGTGCCGACCTAATGATTGGACAAGGAAGCTCTGTTCTCGAATGAATACCTACATACATATGTACATACACTAGACAAAATGTACCTAGTTAGACTAATAATAACTCGAACAGGTATGTACTAAAGTACATTACACTAGGTACCACATAGTACACCTTTTAAGAGCTGCATAATCAATTACGACTTTTCTGCTTCATTTTACTTACAACTTTCCCTCCCTACACGCGGCTAAACTTGTAAGCTTTGATGCGATAACTTGAAACCCTCCAACGTTAAGATATTGGATGTTCACCTAGTTACATACATGAAAAAGCTTCTTTTGCTATTACCACTGCCCCGGATAATCGGCATCAACAAGAGTCTTGGCCTTTCTTACTACTTGTCAAGTGCCTCTTCCAAGAGACTTGGCAGTGTAACTAAACAGTTCTTGGCTTTCTTATTCTATACTTGTCCCACATGTTGAAAACGCTTGAGAACGCCGTTGATTACATGGGATGTGAATGTATTGTCTCATTCCCAATCCTACTCTAAGAGGTGCAAACCCGCGCCACACGTTTCCAATGCCTTGTCTAATACCATGAGTTGCATCTAACAGTCTTGACAGTCTGACAGTCTTCTTCTTTTTCCCTATGCGGCCTGACGACAATGAGTCTGACGTGCGCTTGTGTCACCCTTCCCGTTCGGATTTTTTGTGCCGTGGTATCAGCCGCCTCTGCTCTATCAAATTCGACCTAGGTCGTGTTATGGCTCGTGTTATAGCCAAGACTTTTTGAATTCCTGGTTTCCAGTAATCCCCGTTTTCGAAAAAACACAAAGCAGCACATCCGGTATCAGGCCGCGATCTCGTCTCCCAGCCGACTTGCCGTGGTTGGAGGGGTTAGGGAAGATCACGATTTTGTTTTTACCACCTGCCGCAGTTTGCCAGCATCACCTTGCAGCCAATAAGGCTGCAAACACACCAACATCCTTTGCTGATCGGCATAGCGAACTTCCTCTCCTAGTCCCATATAGGCATGTCTATATTATGATTTCTCTTCTATTTTTTATTTTACCGGACTGTTGTTGATTCAAGCCTATCTGTCTACCTAAGATCTTCTTCATTTTGGATACCGAGTTGTTTCACGTTTGGATCCCATGCTTTCAGACTTTGAAGGGAATGGAAGAAAATAACAACTTTGCTAACTGCTAACCGCTAACCGCTAACCGCTAACCGCTAACCGCTAACCGAACGAAATCCTGCTCCTTGCTTAACTAATAACGGAAACATAAGCCTTCACCGACCTTACTAGTGGCCTTGGCATCATTTGTCAATGCGGCGACATAACAATGCGGGCGCCAACCAAAATTCAGACGGGCTATCATTACATTATTGCAATGATCGGTAATATCCACGTGTAGCGACTCCGCAAAACACCCCAAGTAGCGAGTCATTAAAGAAAATGATAGCGGCTACATTTGACAAAGGGCGAGACCTTATCCTCGAAATTGGTGCGAAAGACCATTGCTAATCGCGGCGGACAACATTCCTCAAATGGAATCCTTTAATTGCTAGCCTAATATTCCGGTTTGAATGCTGACGCGGCTTCAATCTCTCCTAAGCGTTCTACGATGTAGTATGAAGTATATTAATAAAGCCCCTATTTCGAGATCTACACTAAACAGTTTAGTAACGACTAACCCGTACATCAGAACACAACCATTGATCCTGCTACCTTCTGGGTATATTAGAATCTACGAAAAAGGAATAATTACCCACGTTAGAACCTGTTGATTTAATTGCAGCTAAGCTCGAATTGAGACGCCCAGGACGCCGAGGCCCGGATTTTTCTGCCCCGGGAACTTGAGCTGTTCCGAAAATGTCGTATCAGATGTCTATGTCACATCGAAGAACAATCGAAGTGGACTTCGATCAGCACTACGCTGCAGCGATAGTAGGTAGTATCCAGTAAATAGTAGGGTCACAAGAAATGAAAGTGGCGATTTATGAGCAGGCATAATAGGATGACGTTGATTATCTCTGGGTATCGCGTATTCATATCAAATAAGATGTACCGCCAAGGCGAACACACGAGAAACAAAAACATATTTACAGCAATTACAGCCTGTAGGATTCGGCTAAGGCGGTCTCGGCTTGCAGGCGGTTGCGGCTCATCACATGTTCTAATTTTATAAGCTATACATAGATTAATCAGGTAGGTATAGGTCTTCGCTTAGAAACGCCGTGTCGTATGTATGAAAGGATATGTTTGACTCTTTCGGTGAGGTGATCTTGGGGATCATACATTACATAGGTACATTATCAGGTATGTAAGTGGGAGTGTTTCTGAAACTTGAAATATCATCCCTAGGTTCGGCCCGGGCGTCGATTTCTGCTGAAACATCTTTTAAACGGAATTAGATTCAACTCATCGGCTAACTACCTAACTGAGATTTTCCTAATTGATTTACATTTTCATAAATAAGATGCAGAGCCGCATAACCTAGCCAGGCCCGGCCACCTGGATTCGGATTTGGATTTGGATTTGGACTTGGAAGAACTGACCGCTAAATCTAATTGTCGACTCGACTCTTCTCGCGTCATAATATCTACTTTTTTTTCCTTGTTATAAAAACGTTGCATCGAGCACTCATGATGACGCGGCAGCTCTCATTAATAGGGTGAGAACTCCCAAGGCCGCGCTTTTTCTGACAAGACCTGGGGTTTTCATGCACACCAGAACGCGAATATGGTCAGCATTCTGTACCAAATGGCTTACCTGATGCGATTGGGCGTAGTTGGTGGTTGCGACGACCTCGTTTCGACTTGCGAGATTTTACAAATATATTACCCGAGTATGCCGGCCACGACTTTGAGGTTTACATTCCTAACTCGCCGTTTATGCTCCTACGTGCGACATACTCTACATCGTCGTAACACTGCAACACTATCGACTCATCGTAGGCTTATGGCTCTCGTCGCTCTAGCCATAACGATATGATACATATATTAGATACGTGTATCTGGAGCGGTGGTATGTAGCGATCTGGATTCCTTCGTCGGAGGTTAGCTGGATTCTATTTAGGCGCATTGCTATCTACGAATTCGGTAGACGTGCTTCGTAGGTAACACGTTATCAAGACTTATAACTATTACTTAACCGAGTAGGCACTGAGGATAATCAATAAGAATTGACTTCTAGGTCTAGTTATAAGTTAAAGGGGATAACGAGTCGCTTAATGGACAACTGTCTAGGATACGCCATTGGTATAGTTCGCCTGCCATTCCTATCCTCATACAAAACAGTCCAGATTAAAGCACACGAATAAGTATAAAAGGATCTTTAGCGCAGAACGTGTCATGTCCAACTGAGAAAAGTTTACGGCCTCATACTCTTGTCGGATTGATGCCATAATAAATAGAATATATCCACGTTAGGCTAATGTACTTTAAGAACATCCAAAGACGTGGCTACCCTCGCTTGCTGCCCGCGTCAAATCGATGACCACCATAAGCATCGGACTTACTGCCTATCTAGGCGATGGCCGTTGCCGAATATGCGAACTTGGGTTCAACTGTGTCTGTGTGATATAGGTACATACCTGCTGAATATTTCTGACTCCCAGTTATCATTGTGTCACCTATGTATGTATGTATGTATGTATGTATGTATGTATGTATGTATGTAATGATGGATGACATCTCCTTCCCCACTACACCAGAATTTGCCCTCGGGTGGTCCCGACAAAGCGATACGATATCTAACTCGCTCCTCCTCTTCAATGGATGCAGATTACGAGCATTGATCTAAGGTACGATTCCAGCTAAAAGACAATACACGTTATTATACCCGTATGTTGACTCGCCATGTCAACTGAGAGGGGATCTCGAATATACGTATTTTTTGCCAAGATGTCATGTACCATACTTGGAAGCAAGCCCCTGACCACTCATTTCAGCAGTCGGGATTTCCGAATAGGGGTACATAATGCGATAGTCATAAACTGAAGAAAACCCCCTACAATATCTCTACTCTTTTTGTCGTTCTTCCCCTCTAAGATATTAAAACCATGCTAAATCATCAAGCAACCTTTATGCCTCTGCCAAATACCTCCGATTCGACTTTGCTTCAGCTCGGTTCGCGTTGATCGTTCGAACTCTACAAAGCGACTAGACATACGGATATTGTAACAATATATAGAATTGGCGATCAGGGGCAACTCAAGGTGTCCAAATAACAATTACGATAATACCGACAGTAAACCCCGGCCATAGGCTAAGGTATCTCTACCATTAACGGCTTACCGATAAACACCTACTAATGTTAGTTCTACACGTGGAAAGTTCTTGGCTGTATAAGAGCATACCTGCAATAATACCTGTGATGCATATACTATTAACGTAGAAGTGAAGATCTGGGAGGCTTATCTGCATTCTGAATATTTACCGCAGATCGGTGCTAGCGAATATACACACACTACATATTCCCCCATGCAGATAGACTAGTCTACGAGAGGGTAAGTACCTATGCTTGAAGTCTTTGAAGCATATCAGCCGTATACGATAGATCATACTATCTAACCTATTCCGGATAAAGAGCTTTACAGAAATGATAGTGAATGACACATGCACACACAAGTTCACATTAATACGGCTGACTATAAGTTAAACAAAACCATGGCAAAATCTGGGTTGGGTAAAATCTGGGTTATGAGTGCTGGAGAGCACTCATAAACTATCTAATAGTCTATGATTGACATATTAAGACGAAAGGGATGGTTTCTCGGTAAGAATCCTAACCTGACCGCCATTAAGGTCCGTAAGTACCACGTGGAACTGCTGGGTTAGCCGACTGTACCTTCGACCTAATATCTATCCGTACAGTTCCAACATCCATACGGGCCTCTGGGTGCATGGATCCATGTCGGCCACCAAACCTTCGTATATCTGGTGGCGTCTCTCTTTACTACCACAAAGTCCTGGATCATTTTGGAAAGTGTATGGTTAGGATGTACCCCTGGGAAGGGGTAACAAGTTTCTAAGGCTGTGGAAATAGTGTTGCTAATATTCTGGCTTGTAGACTGGTCCTCGGGGTCTCCGGGATACTCCTCGGTGAGAATTACCACAAGATACAATACCGAAGCGGGGCCGATTTTCCCGGGGAAATATCCGATGTCGTCAACGTGTTGGACTTTGCTCTCTAAGTACTCCTTGACCTTGTTCCTGTTTGTCCTGAAGTAAGCTTCTACAACATCGCCGTCGATAAACTCTAGTTCTAAGGCCATAGCGGGATAATTCGCGAGTTGAATTTTTGTTGTTCGTGGATGCCTAATCCTATATCAACGGAGAGTTGCGAGGCTGAGGGAAACGGTGGATCGATGCTAGTCAAAGCGTACCAAGGATGGGAGGTTATCTGGATAGTATCGTTTATAATAAAATATATCAGTCGTACTTTTGCAAGACGAAACGTTGTATCCGATGTCAGTGGGACAATCAACGTATTGTGACTAAATATTGGTTAGAGTGGTGTATTAAGGATATCTGAGCTGGCACCTGGCACCTGTGTAGTGATAACTTTGATTACTAGGTAATTTAGTTTAATATACTGGTTATTCAATAGTTGTATAGTCTTATGACGGGTTGAAACTGCACTTTAATACCTATTGTTCACAGTTGTAAGTTTGTCAAACTCTAGTTCGATAGGCAAATGCAGCAATTGCCACAAGACTTGTATTTATACTTAACTAAAGGCGTAACTTATAATATGTATAGGTTAGGTACCTACGTATACACGTGTTTGTGTCTTTGTATATGTTATCACTTAATAATTGGTGTATTCTTACTAATTGGCTTTTGATGTGAACATGCAAGCTTTATAAAATAGTTACTAAAGCCAATTTCTTCAACAACACTAAACAGGTTCTTTGTCAGACTCCCTAACCCAATTAAATTATTCAATGATGTTACCCGTACAACTTGATCTGAAAGAAATGGTACCAATGAGGCTGAGTATTACGTGTCAGACCTCAAACTGGTAGTTGTTGATCCTGAAAGCCCCCCAGCCCCCTTAGTCGCGTTATATCAGCTTTTATTGGAGATGGGATGTTCAGCGGGGTTTGCTTAGTACATAGAAGGATTGCTGCCTTAGGTTAGGTACCTAGTTACAGGGGCCGCGTCGTTATTACGGCGAGAAACACTGGATGTTGTTTAGGTGCTGTATCTTGCCGAAATATATAATCATTTCTTGTATGGTGATTGTAAACCTGTAACAATATTTTAGGTACATTCAAAGATTATATTCGCACTATCATCCAATATGATGGAGACGTCCGAAGAGCTCTTTGTTTCTTTGCCGAAAGGCTGTAAGATCTGTTATCGGACATTTGGCAACCCGTCAGACCCGGCCATACTCATTATTTCGGGACATGGAATGTCTATGACGCAGACGCCTGATACCTTCGTCCGATTGCTTAATCCACCAGACCATCCTCACTTCATCGTCCAATTCGATTATCGGGATACTGGCCGTTCGACGTCTTTCCCCGAGCCGCCTTACGGAGAGCGCGTCTACACGTTCGATGATATGGTAGACGATATCATCGGCCTTATAACCCATCTAAAGCTTGAGCGTGTACACGTAATAGGTACTAGCATGGGCGGACCAATTTCCTGGCTAACAGCTGGCCGGCTACCCGACATCGTTGAGAGTCTGGCTCTCATCTTCACGAGCCCAGTAGGGCGCATATCGGATGAGGCAGACAACTTGTCGTTGCTGCTGATGGAGGGACACTATATACTCACAGACGCGTTTGACCCACCCACGGATAGGGATGATCACGAGGGCTGGATAAAAACATATACGGCCATGTATCTTGCCATGGCGACGAAACCGCCTACCGAAGAAGAGAGGGCTGACGCGAGACGCATGTCCGAGATTACGTACTATCGCGAGCGGGAGAGCGGGACGATGTGGAGTAAGACGAATCATTCGGATGCGGCGGGCGTGAGATGGCCTAGGGAGGCGCTTAAGCTTGTTAAATGCCCGACTGTCGTTATCCACGCGGCTAAGGATCAGCTGTTCTCGGTGGACCATGCGAAGGCTCTGAGGGATGGCGTGGAGGGAGCAACGTTGGTGATTATTGACGACTGTGGGCACGAATTACCACACCGGGCTCTAAAGCCCGTGACGGAGGCGATCCTTGCCAACGCGAAGAAGGGAGAACAGATCAAGACGGCCGGGAAGTAATATGAACTATATAGCATTTACTGTAGCTTTGAGGTCACCGACTGTTAAGTTTGCCGTTATTTGTGGGTTTCCCGGGAAAGATACAATATTGAATAAGTACCTAAGGTAGTGGTGGATTAGGAAAGATAGGGTACCTAAAAGGGGGGGGAACAGACGAGTCAAAATGAGAGATAGGCTATCTAGGGCTACAAGCACTTCAGCGAGTCTATATGAATAAAACGATATAATAATATTGCAGAGGATAATGTATTCTGTGAAAGAAACTATGTGTTCATAATTTCTAATTAAAGATCCAACGGATGCCAAAGCTTTAAGATAACCTTGGGCGCCCTTTGCCGTACTGCCTAGTCTTAATATTCGCCTCCCCTATCCCTCCGGGGGCCCGCTCTCCCTCCCGGTTATCCTTATGTAAATGGTTTAATCCCCTCCGTATTCACTACTTGGCGCGGTAAGTCCCTCAAGCCAATATATTTTAGTGTATTTCCAGTGGGCACCATTCGTCTTCTGCACAACGACGAATCTAAACATGTCGTCCAACGTGTTCGTGCAGTTATCGCAGACGTCAAATGATAGTAAGGCTGCCTCTATATCTCCAATAACGTCATTAATACCAGTGCCATCATATGAGCTAGTAAGGACAACGGAAAGGTATGCTGTCCGGTCTTCGGAATTAAGACATTGGACATCTTCGACGAGTTTGACGTTGCGGAGATGATCTATGATCCGCAGACTGTTGGCCTCAAAGTATTTCTGAGCTACCTGGCTCTCGTACGGCATCTTGATATTAGGTGGGTTTGCTCTGGGCAGTGGTTTGTAGATAGGTACTTACCTAGGTAGGAATGGGACTGGTGAAGAAATGTTGGCAGAGTTTAACAGGGAAAGGAAACAAGAGACCGCTTTATATAAGCGTTAGGTATAATGGGTTATCAAAGATTTATTTTATGCTTGTATCAATCCGGAGTCGGGTCTGATTCACGTAGAGTCTATGTGAATTTACATGTCACGATTATCCTTACATAGGTAGATATTGATTCAACGGAATATAAGCAAAAAATAGTGACATAACGGCTTCAATGGCTCAACGAGCCCTTAGCAGTATACATAAGTTGTAGCATATCATCCTTTCACAGTTCTAGAAATTCCCAATCACCCTAGTCTTACAAGTTAACCTCTTCTAGAGTCCTCCATGTATGTATAAGTATTTGGTCGAAGATCTGCATGACTTGGTTACAGCTACACATCGTGACAGGCAACCAGCTCATAATCATATTATGTACAGATCGTTATTAATCAAACGAATCATAAAAATGGCTCTAAGAGCGACATGATTCACGTAAACATTATTAGAGCTATTCACCCGAAAATTTGATATATCTAAAGTCTTCCGTCAACATATCATGGGGTTTAAAGACTAGGTATGGTCCATCGTGGGTTGACGTAAAAATATCATATAGACAAAATTGACCTACTCCAACCTGATCAAGTTTACCAGAAGCGGCTTCAAATTCATAATACTAAAGAGACTTAGCAAGGGCTAGACTTAACTCCAAGTAAACCATGGGCTTCTCAGCGCATTCGCGGGAGCCGAGGGAAATGACGGCGAAAACGTCACTTGTTGCTTTCCTTGCTGCTATTCCTTCCTCTGAATCTATAGGGGCTAACCAGCGTTCTGGTTCGTATTTAAAAGGGTTGGGAAAGCATTCCTATTTGATCAAAATCGTCCATATTAAAGGGAAGGTTTACACTTTTAAACCCGTTTTGAGAATAATTGGCAAGAAACGAGCTTCTCTGCCATAGACAACGTTTACCGTATCTTTGGTGAACGAACTAGGAGTCGTGGTATGTAGAAGAGGGTTAACGCCAAGACCGGCCAGTTCTCTCAGTTGGCAATGCACTCGGGCTCGCCGAATGAAAAGTACTGTTAAATTGAATTAAGCTACGCTTGATGATAGCTTAGGGGGCAGCATTTTGTACTATGCAAGACGAATTCAGATAGTCTCATTATCATACAGACACAAACACGTACACTAGACAGTGTATAAGTGCAACATTAAGGGTTTCCTCCAATCCATCTAAATTCTTACAAGCTTCCCTTCACCTTACCCTCAGCCTCTTGAGCTGCACCCTTTGCTTTGCCTTTCAACTCTTCGGTTTCGCCCTTCACTTGGCCACGGATCTCCTCCGCCGTACCTTTCACCTTGCCTGTATCTACTTCGCCTTTTACTTTCGATGCAAGGTTGGCTGTTTGAGCATCACTAGTTAGCAAGTCTATCACTAGTTTAATAATATGAAGTGGTGGTAAGATGCTCACCTCCCGCATTGATGCCATCAACTAGTTTGTCAGAAACCTTACGATCTACTGTTTTTAATGTGTCCTTGGCAGTTTCTGTGACTGTCTTTTGTGCCGCGATGCTTGTGCTAAAGTGTCGTGGAGCAGGGACCACGGCAATTCTAGAAGTGGTGGCCAGACGGCGAGCGGTGACTTCGAGGAACGACATGATGGCAATGACAATGACAATGGTTGATTTGATGCTTGTGCGGGTAGCTTTATTTGTATTGGGATTGAAAGACCCTTGCTTTGGGATAGCTAAAGTAGTGTCGAAAATATAAAATAGAATATTGTAGATTTAGGAGTGAAGTATGAATAGAAAAGCGGTAGAAAATATAATAACGTACCTAAGGCAAACGAGAGCTACATGTATAAGAGGGGATTAGCAAAGATGATGGCTAGTGATGTCATAATTATATTCATGGCTAACATCCCAACCAATTAGCCCAAATAGACTCCCAGAAGAGGAAATAGCGCGGGGTCCGTGGCGTCGTTCGAAAGATCGTTGTATGCGCATCTTTGCGCCCCGAAGTAAAACTTCAGTGGGGAGTGACGTCTTGGATGACCTTGCTGTCTTATTTTTTATATTTTTACGCATGCCATGTAGCCAATTTATAAATGACGCCATAGTGCATTGAGGCTCTTCACCGATTTATGAGCATACGTCTAAGTAGCTTTCCTACATGATCTTTGCTCATGCAATGAAAAGAGGCATGAAGCTACATAAATATACCTATCTCTGTTAAAAGTTCAACTGACAATTGGTATGCGCCCTATGAAAAAGTTCCCTCCATCTTTGGACTGGTTAAGATGTCTATAAGTTGCTTTAAAATTTATTTCACATCATGTTCTTTCTTACATAGTATATTATATAAGTGACATATGGTTAAAAGCCTCGTTAGAGCCTCTGTGTTAGTCGTTCTTTTCAACTCTTATAAAGCTACCAGCTATACCGTGCTTCGTATGCATCGCCTGCATCGCCTAAGAATATACAACATTGAAAATAGTAACGATGATACTAAGCTAAAAGACTAAAAGGCTGCATAATAGATACCATTATCTTTGAGCGAATAGCACCCCATTCCGGAAATTAAACTCATTGTTTATTCTTTGTTGCAATACGTTGTTACCACAAACGGCCATTCATTCTGTTGCACTTTATAACCATCTGTAAGCTTGGGGTGCTCTACTTGGCTGCCCACAACAATTAAGTACACACATTATCTGTTTTTAACATACGAATTTTATGAATTTTAGTTTAGTCGACTACTAATATTGATACTGTTAATATTTGACGTTTTGACATAATCACCATGGCTGATCCAGACGATGGACTACCAAAAAACTACCTTGAGAAAATTCAATTGCAGAACTATAAGTTCCAAATGTTTCGAAGGTTTGGCTGGACAATGAGATGGGATAAACAATATATAAAGGATAACCGGCATTATTGGACACGAATTAATGTGCCTAGGGTCGGCCCCCCGCCAGTCTTCGATGAGAAGCCCATAGAATGGACTCAGAGACGATATCACAACCCTTCGGCAATATCATCGGCGAGGCCAGATATAGAGGATCCGCGACACGATAATGACGAGAATGCTAACAAGGCGAGAGATGCATTGGCAAATGCCAAATATTACTTTCGCTCCCCTGTGTTCCGCTACCAGAAGGTCTTAGGTTTCGGAGGTTGTGAGTAAACTTTTTGAGGATGAAGATGTAGATCTAGTTTATAGCACTATATTTAGCTGAGTGATTGCTAATCAAAATACCGATGGTAGTGGGACTGGCGCTTCACTACAGGTATGATGGTGAAGGGACCCCTAAAGACGTTGCCGTAAAACTCTCTCTCGCGTCATGGCAATCAGACGAGTTACGGAAGGAAGGAAAAGCCATGGAAGTAAGGTAAACCCAATATGAAATTACAGATATGTATTGCTTACAATATTCAGGCGATGTTGGGAGCAACGCATACCGTTCAGCTGGTACGCCCAGAGGACGTCGGTAGAGAGCCACATGCTCCATTCTTTCCGAGACCAACGGTAGACGACTCTTCCGACGAAGAACAATCCAGCGGCGATGAAAGCATTGATCAACCACACCGGCCTAGAAGAGTTCCCCGTCATCTTAGGCCCCCAGCGGAACTACAAGCGCGGATACAAGGCTACAACAATCGCTATAGGACATGGTATTACCGCAATGCTACATTAGAAGCTAGGAAAGATTTCCTACTCCTCGAGTATATTCAGGGAGGTGATCTACGGATGCTGATTAGTAGAATATCGGAGGCAACCCCAGGGCCTGGAGGACCTGGAGGAGTCACGCCAATTCCTAATAGAATACTTGTATGCACTATTGAGCTCCCCCCTTTTCTTTCTTTGGCTTGCCTCCTGAGGTTACTGTTAGAAGCAATTACTAACTCTCGTTGTTATAGTGGGCGTTATGGCTTTGCTGTAAGTTGAGATCTTCTATATGCAGTGCTTTTAATTTCTAATTGGTGTAGTGGTGCGGGCTTGTGTAGGGATGAAATACCCTCCCCGTAAATTCCACCCCCAGCGGTTTGACAGGGCCGAACTGGTTGAGGATGTCCCTCCCTTTCGCAAAAGGTGGAGGGCGAAGAACTGGGTCCACTTTGATATCGACCCGACTAATAGTAGGTAGTCCTTCCTTAGAGTTTCTGAGGCGTTACCAGGGAGGTAGCTTACGATTATCCAGTTTTTGTTGGAAATGTTGAGCGCCCAGAATGGGACGAGCCGGCATCTAAAAACGCGCCTTTCACGGGACCTGTGACTCCCGGAGAAGGCCTAGCTCCTAGAGAAGAATATATTCCAAAGACTTCGCCTATAGTAACTATGAATTACTTCTCAGGAATGTTACGACGGCTGAACGTAAGAGTGACCCGCGGAGAATCGTCTACGGCACGGAAAGGTAAAGCTCCTGAAGGGGCATCCCGCAAACGAAAGCATGACGTATACCATAGAGATAGGGCATTGGGCGAGCATTTATTTATCCCCAAACTAAAGGTGTGTAAACTGAATATGGGGATGGTTGCATGACTGCTAACCGCCAACTGATAGCTCGCAGACTTTGGGTTAGCGGAACAAATTAAACCTTACAAACGAAAGTCCGTGATATCTGTTGATTTCGTTGGTAGTGCTGCTAACAGAAACATAGCCAGTACTATGTGAGGAGGCGAATGATTGGAAAGAGTTCATTTTTTGCGCCTGTAAGTTATCCTCCCCTGGTCTCATGATTTATAGAGCCCGTATGCTAAGTGGAATACTACCTACTTATAGGAACAATTCGCGTCGGATTGGGATACAATTCCCGCCGATGCCGATGGGCCAGAGGCGGGAGAAAATGCAGTGGCGGGGAGTTATAGCGCGGCAACAAACGTATGGGGTATCGCAATGGTAAGTACCTAATTTATCTTGTATAGATCAGGTTAGGTAGTCTGTTTCTTCATCTAATTCTTTGCAAGACGATGTGGGTTATCATAACCCAAAGACAACCACCATCACCACCTCAACCTCAAATACCAGCCGGAGTGATTATACCAGGTGGGAGGAACGCGGCGAATATCGACGAAACAATCAGAAGAAGAAATCCAAACCAACCAATATCATACTGTCCATTGTTAATGGACGGACAATTCAACCATGTCGATGAAGACCTCAGAAGAACAATCTATCAATGCATGTACCACAACCCGAGTCATCGTCCGACAGTTGAGGCGTTACTAGTTCAAGCGCGAGTAGGGATTCAGAAAGTTTTCCCTAACGAGACCGACGAAATCGTCAAACGCTGGGTTGACAGATTTGTACTAAGCGCATCGACTGACTAAAGGTAGATTTTTGGTAGAGGGATTGCATGATAGATGATAGACACGGAATGGACATAGAGTTGAGAAGAGATTGTAGGATATTTTTGTATATTATTATGGAATGATCTAATACCGTCTAAACGTATTCTCATGTGATTCAAGGATCGTCGATCGTGCTAAGGGAATGTATTTATGAACACCTATCTGTCAGCAGCCCTGTGTCGATCGCTGACGCCGATCTTAACGGCGGGTAAGCTTGACGGGATGTACTCGTAGCTGGTTGAATTACGAATTGTCTGAGACAGGAAGAAACCGTCGGGTTTAATACCTAGCGAACATATGAGAGCTGGAAATGATAGCAAGATGACTGGTTCTATATCCTAGGTAGGTAGTTACATGAGGCTGAATGTGTTGGATTGGTATCCCTTAACTAAGCTGATGGCTGACATGCTGAGAAAGGCAGCATGTAGCGGGAGTGATGTCACTGGTGAGTTTTATTTAGCAAGATCTTCAAGATAGAACAGACCCTTTTTCTTCTTCCAGCACGGTTGTAGAAGTGATCTCTGGGGTCTGTGCGTGGGGGATGGGGGGTAACCCCTTGACTTATACGGATTAAATCTACCTATGTTTCTTGTGTAGCTTGATCCTCTTTCATCCCAATGATACCTTTCGACGTCAAATCAACAAAAACATAAATCCTTAAGGCATAGAATACTTGTTGATGGTCGAGGAGCATGAGACAGAATTTTGAGAATAAGCCATTATTAGCTAAGCGCTTGTTATTTTGCGTCTGTTGACGACTCAATGGGAATATTTCAACTTCTCCCTTCTCCGCCCTACACCGAGCGTGGCTCGGGTACGCCTTCGCGTGACGATGTGGTGTCACGGAGATGTCAAATCAGCCTAGCCACTTTGATGACCGCCAGATGTTTGTTTGAACTTGATAGATCCATTGGCTTACATTTTCTCGCTACTAAGTATCTGCGAGAGTTCGGTCATGATCCGTCTCTGTGTTGATAATTCCGTGGTCTGGTATGGCGACGGTATAATCAGCACTAGTAAAAGTTGACAGCTACAACATAACTGCCTTTAATAGCTGCTGATGCAAGGCACTCAGCTAACAGCGGGAACGATCTACAATGTGCCGATCGTAGCAAGGAATATGATCCTAGGAGGATTATGCAGAAGCCATCTGGATATGCGATCCGGCCGGGAAGACTGTCTGGATACCTTCTAACAGCACATTCTACGTCTCTATTCCCCGTGATTGCTATGCTGAAAGTATTAGGTCACTTAGGTAAAGACGCGACTCGCAGCCCGGCTTTCAGAAACCCGCCATGGAGTTCTATTATTTAAAGGTCATTCATCTTCCTCGAAAACCCAGATTTCTTGTGGAGTTCTAACACCATAGCGACCTCGTACGAACTTGATTCAATCAATTCATATTATCTACCTCATTATAGACCATCAACTATAACGATTACGATATGAAGACCTCTACATCCTTGTTCTCAGTCATCGTAGGCCTCTGCTTGGCAGGTGTCCAGGCTGAACTGCCCTACAACATGCCAGAGTGGCGTACGCAACCCCAAGTCGCCCAGTAGAGTTAATAAGCAAACACTAATAGATAATTATCAGGGAGAGGAGCCAGTCCCCCTATCATCCCGTCAGAGCACCCGACATGGCAATACCCTCACCACCAACCTACTGGTGAACCGCATCATCCTCATCCGACTAGCGTTCGCCTACCTGGCCATCACAGACCGCATCCCACTAGTTACCCTCAACCCACCGGAACTACCAGTCCTCACCAGCCTTGCAAGACTGCTGCTGACTGTGCATACCTTTCCTGCACGCAGCAGATGCCTCGAAGTGAGCCGACATGCGTCCAGAGCCGGGTTGCAAGGTAAGAATCAACTATTAACCCCCTTTAGTGTATGTTCCGTATAAGCTAATCCTCCCTGATTAGGTTCTGTTCATGCACAGTACCAAAGGCGGAGTAAGACAATAGGAATAAACAAAATGATGACTCGGTCGCTGGGTACTTCTTGAAGTGACCCCTTTTCTTAGGACTTGCTGGTTAGGTGTTGTGCAGTTATGGTTTGCTTATTAGTTATCTTATTCGGTTAGAAAATCAAGGATTTAAGGATCCTCTGAACTCTGGTACTTGTTATTAGTTTTATTGTTATACTACTAGAAAAGCTTTTGTGATGAATCGGGTTTACTCCTCCTGCTCTTGATCGAATATATTAGTGAAGTACCTGTGTTGAATCTTCTAGGTTAAGTGGTTTTAAAATTCACAGGTAGGCATTAAATATTCATACTCGGGAAAGAACAATCCTATATAACTCCATTGTGGTTATGAGGTTAAGATTTATCTTAGTTAAGGGCTAGGCCTGCGTGGATCATACCTCAGATAGGGAGGCTGGTATGAATCTCGCCAGTTAAATCGCGCTTAAGGGTCATTGATTTGGAATTAATACCCTCTTGCGCCTAGTCCCTTGATTCTGGGCATATAATCGCGCTTCTACTGCATTGATATATTAAACGCGCTCTTACTAAGCGACGTTCTGGGCCATGTGGCTTGTTCTTCCGTGTGTTCTGGTGGCGATTTCATGTGATGAAACTAATGGACGGTTACCTCGATCCATCTTCGACAAGAAGTGAAGGGCCGAATTCATGTGCATTCGATACCTCGATATTATACTGCTCTGTCCTGTCGAGTGAGACGCCCAGATTCTCAGTTAAGCTGATGATATAATGAAAGCTCCATCCTCGAATGGGTCATCCCTTATTTATATTGGATTTATAATTATCTAGGCTCTATGATAGTAAACGATACACTTGAGTGTACCCTCTTGATACCTAGATGCTTATCCTGCCGACGAGATTTTTATGGAATCACTTGAATATTGGCATTATTGGGGATTTCTTAGATGTAGCTTAGACAGTCCTCTCGGTTTATATTTCCATCTTTTACTTTCTTTAAAATTACCAAAATATCGTACGAAGTGATAAAGATGACTACACGTATGTCTCAGCCAAGACTGACATAAGGATATTTCCAGGCTTGGGATCACTTTCTACTTTGATGCTTGGTTCATATCTTAAGATATTGATTGGCTCGGCCTCTTATAAACCCCATAGGGTCTCGGAGGCTATAATGAACTGAACCCACCCTACTCCGGTTAATATCGATCTTGACATATTCGGATGTATTGGGGAGAGTGTACTCAACCTATCCCGGCAGTTAGAAACAGTGCTAAACTACTTCCAAGTTGCCAGAATCCATTTTTCCCTTCCACAGAGTAGTACTGAACCAGGGACTGGCCAATGTTGCTATGACCAGAACGTGGAATGCAACCGAAGTCTAAGCCTCATGGGGTCACTACCTTATATGCGTAGTTTTTATCGTTCTATTATTATTCGCTTTGCTAGGACGGCTGACCGGACAGTCTTGCAGGTCTGCAATCCCGATAATAGATAAAAGTGCTGAGCCTGCCGCAACCCTCTCGCCTGGTGGTCTTCCCCCACGGTTACTATTCTTATTTATACGACGATCGCCCGATAGTTGACCTTAAGTCCAGTGAACAATATGCAGTTAACCTCGCTCACCGCGTTGGCATTAGCCGCGCCAGCAAGCGCGCTAATTCGATTCTCATGCTCTCAGCTTGTGGTTGACCGTATCGACCCGCTAGTGAATCCGGGCATGGCGCCCTCGCCGCATCTACACCAGATCATCGGCGGAGTAAGTTATGGTTGGGTGGGCTAAAGAAGTAAACAAGTGGCTAATCGACGTAGAATTCGCTTAATGTGACTATGGATCCTACTAAAGACATGCCTGGCGAGTCTACTTGCACAAGCTGCCAATTCACCGAAGATACTTCAAATTACTGGACCGCTGTTCTCTTCTTCAGGGCCCGTAACGGCACCTTTAAACGTGTACCGATCCGACCTAATGTCGGGTTCGACGGCGCCGAGGGCGGTATGACCGTTTACTACATGCAAAACGGCTTGGCAGACTACCAGCAGCGGTCCAAGGTCACAGCTTTCAAGCCTGTAAGGCTCTCGTTGTCCGCGAATATCGAGCACTGAGCATATAGAGCTGATAAGTTTAGGGATTCCGTATGCTTATCGGCGATGCGATGGCTCGAACTGCCGAAGACGCCAACAAATACAAGCAGGTTACCTACACCTGTCTGCAAGATATGAACACTCGTTTCCCCGAGACCAAGAACCTCCCCAATAAGCCATGCCCGGCAGGCATCATGGCAAACATTCGCTTTCCAACGTGAGTCGGCTACGCGTATATATACCGAAGTTGTTGGGGAGTCATCTAACATGTAGTAGTTGCTGGGATGGAAAGAACCTTGACACGGTAGACCACATGAGCCACATGGCATACCCAGCCAGCGGTACTTTCGACTCGCAAGGGCCCTGCCCGGAAAGCCACCCCGTACCTGTTCCCCAGCTCATGTATGAAACTATCTGGGATACTCGCCAGTAAGTTTGTCTTCTTATAGACTAGTTGTTTCGTCCGATTAGTTAATTATGATGACTGTAAAGATTTAACGACCCTAATGAATGGCCCGAGGACGGATCCCAGCCCTTTGTCTGGAGCATGGGTGACCAGTAAGTAGCACGCATCCCAAACAATGCTCAAAGAACTTGCTGACGCAGGCTTCCAGCACTGGATATGGTAGTCACGGTGACTATCTCTTCGGCTGGAAAGGGGATGCTCTCCAAAGGACTATGGACACACCCTGTTATGTCACTTGCCCTACATTAACCACGCAGTCAATTGCCAACCAGAACAAGTGCAAGATTGACCGGACTGTTAAAGAGGACATTGATTCTTGTAAGTTATTGAAGCATCCTTAAACTGGAGAACAATTTAGAATAACTACTGATAAAATGCCTAGGGCTATCCGAAATCCCTGGAAGTCCTGAGATATCGAAGAAACACTAGAAGCGAGCGTGTGTGTTTGTTAGTTTGAGGCGAAGTCAAGGCTAAGCGGAAAGTGTTCCTTGCAATGGACAGGCCATGAATCCGCCTAGGATAATTTCAGCTTTCGATACCGCCATGTTCAACTTGACAAATTCTTGTTCCGCTGTTACGTACTCGTGTCTGTGCAAGTGATGAATGAGCAATTAGTCCCGGGCAATCGAAATCGAGAGATTTATAATATGGAGTCTTTAACTCGCTAGAAATAATAGCCCATTCGATTATATGTATTCCTGTTTTAGAGGCGTAAGGCGATATTTACAGCCAAGCCCGCGGGGTAAGTTCAGCTGTAGCCTGTCAGCTTATGTACATTGAGAAGACCCATGCCCCGTGTACACAGTTCAAGGCATCATCGCGTACGTATTCGTATGGAGACCGCTACCAACCACCCCTGAAATTTACTTGTGATCTTACAGTTTCCCTTTCAATATCATACAGGCTCCACACTACGAAGTACACGTCTGAGCAAGATGAGGGAGTCTCTATTAATATAATGAGGAACCTATATACACAGGGGGTAGCAAAAATAGAAGTTCAACCGAAAGATCCGCAGATCTTTACTCAGACACTTTTACATAATTTATAGTTATATTATTATCGACTTCTGTAAATACTATAACTCTAGAATATCGAACAGCTTGGTGAATACCTAACTTAGGTATCTGGGTACATACTATAACCCATAGCTACGTTCTAACTCGAGATACACACCCACACTCTCAATCCCCTTTAAGATCGCTTGGGGGCACAACATGATGACGGCCGATATTGTGTTACCACTCGTGCGGGGCTTTTACGCCCTGCTCGCCGTTATTGTGCTACGCTTCCTGTATAGAGCATATGTCGAACGGAGGCGGGTAAGAACTTTAAAGGCTCAAGGAATTGTGAGTTCCATTAACTACCAAAATGAATAGCAGGATATTAAACTGATCCATTTAAGCCCGTACTGCCACATTCATTACTATTCGGCCATCTTCCCGTCTTCGCAGCCTTTCGAGCGTCTCATCCTCCAGATGTTAATATATATGAATTCCATCCCTGGCTCGTTGCAAATGTCGATAAATACTTCCCTGGTCATAAGAGATTGCCACCGGTGGTTTATTTGGACCTTTGGCCTGTGTCAAGGTCTCTTGTACTTATATTTGACGCCGTAGCTGCGGCTCAGTGCACGCAGGTCAAGAGTCTCCCCAAGGACTCGGTCATGCACGAATACATGCAGCCGTTGACAGGAGCAATGGATATCGTTTCGACAGAAGGAGAGCTATGGAAGAAATGGCGGTCGATGTTCAATCCCGGTTTTAGCCAACGGAATCTTACAGCTCTGCTGCCGGAGCTCATTGAAGAGGCTCAGATATTCGCAAATGGGCTTAAGGACCAAGCTGGCCAAGGAGAGGAGTGGGGTCCGGTATTCCAGCTGGAGAAAAAGACGATCAACCTGACTTTCGACATTATTGTGAGAGCATCTGTGTTAGTATACCTTAAAAAACATCAGGATTCCGGTTATATACTTCGGTACACTGACACGAGATAGAGATTTACGTTTACATGAACAGTCTAACCCATCAAGCAGCCCGTTCAAGACCGCCCTAGTAGATCAACTTCGGTTGATGGGGAAGCTATCAAAATCCGCAAAAGCCTTCCATTCTAGCCAGCTTCTCTGGCATCAGAGATCTATCGACCGAAACAACCGCACCATGCGCGAGTTTCTACTTCCGCAGATAGAAAAAAGGCTACAGTCAGACGTCAACGCCAGCCAAAAGAAGACAATCGTCGATCTTGCTATGAATTATGTCGAAAAGGAAAATTCTGGTACTTTCGGAGGAAAGCCCGATGCTGAGTTCGTCGATAGACTCCTAGCGAACTTGAAGGCCTTTATGTTTGCTGGCCACGATACGACTTCGTCGACGATCTGTTTTATGGTAAAGATACTGCAGGACAATCCGGACTGCTTAGCGAAGCTCCGGGTCGAGCATGACTCTGTCCTAGGGCCCGATCCGGAGAAGGCTATGGAGGTTTTGATCGCATCGCCCCACCTCTTGTACTCGCTACCGTACACTTTAGGCGTCATTAAGGAGACTCTAAGGCTGCATCCGCTCGCTGCGACGGTTCGTGATAGCGACAGTATCCCGGGATTTTCAGTCAGCGCGCCAGGATCGCCTACCAGGTATCCTATGGAGGGGTTCGGACCTTGGGTGGCGGCACCCGGAGTACAGCGCAATCCCGATTATTGGCCACGACCAGACGATTGTCTACCAGAGCGCTGGATGGCCGCCGAGGGCGATCCGCTTTATGTTGCTACTAAAGAAGCTTGGGTGCCGTTTTCTTTAGGACCGAGGAACTGCGTTGGAATGGAGTTGGCGATGGTCGAGTTAAGATTAGTCGCCATATTAATAGCACGTACGTTTGACATCGAGGAGGCATGGGAAGAGTGGGACAAGAAGCAGTAAGTACTCCAGCCCAAACAACTGACCGCCGATCCCTACTATACCTCCTTAGAGGTAATTGTGTACATGGTTACTAACCCAACTACTCCTAACAGAGGTCCCAATGCTACGCCTACTCACATTGTAAATGGCAGACGCCTCTACGGTGTTGGGAATGGACCAGTCCACCCGAAGGATGGTATGCCAGTGCATGTGAGGCTACGAAATCATAAGCTATTCACCTGAGGGTAACAGACTAGCTTGTTCGTGATGTATAAATATGACGACCAGTTCATAGAATTGAAGATCTGATTGCCATTATTAGTGTACCTAAATTCAGTCATACCTGTTATAAATTAGAATGTTCGCTGAAATACGTAGTGCCTGCTGAGGCTACTTGTAGCTGATTCCGAGTACGCATTGGAAGCCCCTTTTTATATTAACACTAGAGGTTCGCTAACATCTCGACCAGCCAACAATTGGCTAATGCTAGTGATCCTAATCATACCTTAGCAGATAGACGGCCTCAATAGAAGATCGTCGACCTAGAATTGGATTGTACCTGTGGCGTCATCAGTGAAGAAGTAAATCACGCAATAGAGGATATCTAGGACTATACTAACTAGTAGCAAAGCGGAATTTGAAGATCGACCAATGTGTAGGAGTGGACATGAGGAAGCTCAATCTGACCTCTTGGTGATCCGTCTTTTTGACCCCCATGCCGTCCTAGATATAGGATGCTTAGCGGGGCTCGAAGAATCGCAGGATCAATATGTTCTATCATGTTAATTAGGTTTAGCCCCGGGTCATTACTAAAGTTTTAGTTGATTCCAATGTTTGTTCTATGTGTAGTGTGTAGAAGGTAGATTCGAGCTGGCATTAGAATCCATGCCGTGCGGCATCCTACTAGAGGATCTGCGGATGATGCTAACTAACATGATTGATAACAGTAAATCGCGATCCTGTCCAAGTCCTAAATGTGACATATATCTGGGATAGATACAAAGCTTTGACATACCTAAGGTATGTCACGACTCGTGCAAGCCGCCTCTCGGTGGTATTAGGAGTCAAACTCCTTACTAGTTCCAAATACTAGCATCTTAGGCTTAAAAGATGGATTAGTTACCTCCATTAAGCTATTAGTTCATGCAGGTACATTTATTTATGAGGACCTGGCTAAAAATGGAATATGCGAACACAATAAGTGACCGAGTCTTCGAGGATTGCGATTGTCGTAAGCGGCTGACGTGACCATCGTTACAGCTGTATGACGTTAAGGCCGTCGCGTAACCTCAGCTGCAGATCTCGCGCACAGATGCAGATGTTGTTGTGTGTTGGTACACAGCTTCCCCCGTTTTGGATGTTATCGTCTAGTGTTCTGGTGTTCTGGTGTTCTGGTGTAAGCTTGGTGATGTTTCGCGACGAATTACCAAATCTAGCTCATGTTTAGGTAAGACCGCTATTAAGACCGCTAATTAAAAATCCTCCTAAATTAGAGCATATGCCAAGAATTTAATACAGGGATAGAAAAGCTTATTTCTTTTTAACTGCCCGCATGCATGTACATTATGTAGGTAGTGTGCCTAACCTAATGTATACCATGTATACAACCCCGAATCCCAACCTCCAACCTTTTTCGAGCGTTCTAGAAGCGTAATACATTCAAGCGTTTTCAGGCTTTGGGTACCTACATACACACATGTGCCATCTCATCTTCCTTGGTCATTTTTTCTTGTTTATGTACTGCTTAGGTGTGCGGCATCGGCCCATTGAAGTGTTCTATGTACGATCGACAGAGAGCTGTCCTGATACGTACTTAGGTACTGATCTGGATCTGTCTTTCTGTGAACGTATATTATTGTACAAAGTACGCAGGATTAGTGTTGAATCTAAAGACTTTAAATAGCACCCCACGTACCACATCGTCATCTGAAGTCATGTACACAGTGTATATATTTTATTAGCTTCAGAAATAGTCCAGGCACGCCCCTAACGTCTACATCCTATTGGATACATGTATGAAAACGCTAGTTATATGTACCATTGTATCTCCGTTTCTAGTTCAGATAGGTACTAAACTGTAGCGTAAAGTCCACTTATATTGGTTGCAATATAGGTACGTACCATTAACACCAAAACTAATCCAGGGGTACCAAAACCTGCTTCATCTCAATCTGTATACTACGTAAGGTATTTATTGCTATCAAAGAAAAAGTGACGCCAAATTGTCGAGATATTGCGTAGAATATTTTCTTGTTCCACGGCTCTAACCTGCCTACGTAGCCGCCCCCGTTTATGTAGCTAGAACAGCGTTGGATCTGGGTCGCCTAATCCTGGTGAACCAAACCACAATATCAAGGGACTCTGCCAAATCCTCCACAAGCCGTAGAAATGAAAATATCTATCAAAAATCGCCTGAAATGACCTAACCATCCAGTTGCTTCTACGCTAAAAGCTGATATCATATTGGTGCAAGGTAAAAGTGCAAATATCAGATCTTTAGTGATTCCTGCGGATTGGAAAATATTTCGAGATTTCTATCTCGACAACTTAGAGCCGTAATACAAGCAATCCAAATTTTTATTCGTTCCGACTGGCTAGTTAGAGCAACCTGACTCGTCGTCAACTGCGACTAAAGACGGATTATGATGGGTACCGACGTCAATCATAGTGGCTGGGGTGGCCAAATGCCGCGTTCGCGTTGTACCTTGACCCACGATGCTACGTGCAACAGTCCGGCGTGTTCATATTCAATGTGATCAACATAACCATGAAGTCAGTGTGGAAGGCTATGATCGTCAAGGCAGGGTTAAGAAAGAAGTAGTGGTATTGCGGCAGTTATCTACTATACAAGCGTTCCTAAGGACTCGATGAGCATATAAGAGAGTTGGCTCGACCTCGATTTCAGTCTAGAATCATTTCTATCAGTATTGATTCGAATCTAACAACTACATACTATTCTAGCCTACTGCGACTCTCACTCGTTTGTCAAATAAGCCATACCCAGGAACCGGTATACCTATTATTCATCCATATTATAAAACAAGTTGTACATCAACGCATCAACTATGCGATCATTCGTTACTCTCTTAGCAGCAGCAGCCTATTTGCAGGGCGGCTCAGCAGCTCCGTTCGGCAACCAGCAACAACCTCCCACTACCATATCCCACAGCGGATTTCCGCATCCGACCGGTCGTTTTCCCCACCCAACCGGTTTCCTGCATCCTACTGGTGGCCCGCGCCGCCCCGACGATAAAGAACATCACTGGCCTGGCCAACCTCATCCCACTGGCCACCATCATCACCACCCGAGCGGCGGCTTCCCTCACTCAACCGGACGTCCTGAAAGCAATATTTTTTTGAGACGGGATGCGGACCATGTACGCCCTCACCCGGATGGCTTTGCCCATCCCAGCGGTCACCACCCGCACCCAACCGGTGGGTTCCCACAGCCTACTGGTGGACCTGGTCATCACCACCATCTCCCTGGTGATAACCAGGACCACGGTCGCAGAAACTGGCAGGGTAATCATGAGAAGCAAGACGGGGGGCTCCACAGACCCGCTAGCATTTCATGGCCCAGTGGTATTACCAACCATCTCCACCCCCAACCTACTACCGGTGTCCAACCCGGGCGCCACGTGCAGCAACCCGACGGGGGACCGAAGCGCGAGCGCCAGATACTACAGGAGATCCCGCGCGTGGTCCAGGATGCCAACTAAAAGACATAACAGATGAAGCTACCTATCTGTTGTTACAGCAGAATGAATCCGACCAATTGTACGATACTGTAAGACAATTAAGATAATGATTGGAACGAAGTAATGGAGGGACTTGAAACGCTTGGATTTTGATAGACTGCTTGGTAGAATAGACTGGTTGGATGCTAGATGCTGGGTACCTACCTACGAATGGATCACGTAGGCACAAGATGTCATCTTGTTAGATAAAGGTAACTCGTGACAATAAAAATTTTCACATCCGTATATACATTGTCTTGAAGCTACCTCAACTTTATGTGAACTCATTATGCAATAGAACAGGACATGAATTATAGTATCAAAATATAGTGTTCATAAGATTACATATCTTATAATGAGGACTACGCGAGCATTTGAATCTCATCTATGTCGATCTAGAGAATTAATTAAGCCTATCCTCGAAGCACCAACTCAGAAACAGGGGACTACACCCTGTACTATACGATGCATTTAATACATCGCGACTAGGTAGCTGGAGTACATTGTTAACTCTATATCGGTAAGACAGAATATCATTATTATAAAAAGAAATCTATAAAGTAAGTGTACCTATTTTAGAGTAAAATAATATAGATTAATTCTAACTTTAGGTAAATAGTAACTTAAAAGGCGCTATAATAACACTTTTCATATAAGAATTTATAACATATAATATCAAAAGACTTGTAATAAGAGATCAATTAATAAAGACTCGAGTTTTATGTGTACTTGGTTGAGAAAACCAACTTATAAGTTATAGCTATTGACCTTATTTTTTTATATCTTTAGATCGAAGCAAGTAGTCTTAAATTATGATGTAGTTAAATTACAGCCGACTATTGAATGTGTTATTATTAGTAGAATATATTAATAGTTCAAGTCATTTAGCATGTTAAAAACAAAGCTACACAGCAACTCGATAAGGTATGATGATATTATGAACAAGTCAAAATGAAATTTATATAAAACACTACTAATTGTCATAATGTTAGACAAGGTGTCAGCTTAACAGAGATTGCATCGAGCTATCGTGAATTTCGCTTCAATCTCTGTTTCGTTGAGTTGCCCTATCATATAATTGCATATTCTCATAAAGCTAACGCTAAGGTATGTATGACTCTCATAACACGATAGCCGCGTAAAATAAAAAGAGCATCTAACCTAGTAACGTCAACGTTTTATATTGGTTCAAACAATCTCTTTGGGCTTTAACAAAGCCTTACCCCTAAGCTTCTTTCTGCGACTGGCTATAAATATATACCTGCCAACCAAACAAAAAAGGCAACATCTAATTGAAAATTTCACCTGATTTCTGAAACGACGTGGTAGTAAACTATTCGACACAAATTTACTAATTCCATTCAAATGTCAAAGCGGATAGCTCGGTAGGTCACCTGGTGTACCCCCCACGCCGCACGAATGTAAACAACCAAGAAGTAAGACAAATACCTCATTTAAGTCACGCCTCATACCTAAGGAAAGTGTACTTTAAAGATTAAAGGTGACTGTTCAATTGAATTGAAAGCAAAACATCTGGTAGTCTTTACATACTAAAGAATATAAATTTAAGAGCTAGTTAAATAATGCGGTGTAGTTTGGTTATGGATTAAAGACGCCCCTTGGCTGATATTTGTAAATTACCTAAGGTAGAATACCATTCTGGTGTTTGACGGAAGCGCCACGATAGTTCTCGGTGAAGAGCCAAGAGCTGAATGTGTAATATGTGCATTCCAATCAATTCGACTTAGTAATATCGGAATTAGTACCTTACGCAAGCCTAAATTGATTATAATAATAATAATACGTTCCTTCTCGTCCCTCGTCATCGATTCCCCCTAGGCTTCTCTACATAACGACAACTACCTACATTAGGTACAAACGAGTGCGATCCCGGCCTAAACCCAGCAACTTTCAACTGTACATACATACGACCACAGGACCAAGAACCCCTACAATATTGCAACATTGGACTGTGCATAATACAGTAAGCATAAACTGATCACACAGTACAGATACGGTACGGTCAAAACAGTCAACGACGCTAAGTACCCTAGGTTTACCGTTTGTAATTTCGCCACGTGAACGTACCAAAGTGGATACCGCCAGTTCTTTGATTTGCGGCGTTTCAACAAACTCTGTTAGCTCTTCTGTTAGTTAACTAGAAGAAGCCCTGCGACATTTTCCCCTTGCGTTTTTGACCTTTTCATCAACATAAGCTACGAAACTCTCGCAATCCGTTTTGCCAACTCGCCGTTCTATTTTCGTTCATTTTTCCTGCGATTAGATTTATTTTAAGTTTTTGGTTTTTTCTTCTTCTTCTACCTCTTATTGAGATACGATGCGCGGCAGCGCCGTCACTTCGGCAGCTTTGACCGCGTTCAAACAACCCCTTTCTAGATTTGGCCGTGCTCATTTATCCACCGCATCCTCCCACTACAGCGCCGGAGCTCGCTTCGGCGGTAGCATTCGCAAAGCTAGCACCGTTCCGCACAGCGTCAGCTCTTTCGGCTCTCAGCAATTTGAACCCGGCGTCATTCTGAAGGGGTACTCTGGTCGCGAGTATACCATTGAAAATGTTCTGCAGGACAGACAAGACCGCCTGGTCTATCTCGCCAGGTAAGCTAAGCTAAGCTAAGCTCTGCTTCAGGCTCTCTACCTCAGCCTCAGCCCCGGCAGAAAATTCATGTCCTTTTTTATGTCCTTTATCTTTTACCCCATTAGACGCTTGCGTTTGTGGGTCGGACTTGAACCAACTAACACGTCTTTAGGGCAAACGAGAAGATGTTCGTTTTGAAAAGTCTATTTGAGAACGAATACAACTATGCACTTCCTCTGCAGTTGAGATTTAATCACTCGCCTTACTTGCGGGCGCTGCGGGACACCGTCCCCGAGCAGAAGATGTTTGTCAACGAATACATGACGGACCATCTCCTCAACTTCGCCTTCAAGGACCTCTCCCTAGCTGCGCAAAAGCGCGTCCTTCGAGACAGTCTACGAGGCCTTGCTACCTTGCACGACCAGAACATCGCGCATTTAGGTATGTATCCCCGCCGGACCTAAGCTTCGGATTTTAATCTAATGTGGCGTCTTAGACATCAAAGCAAATAACATCATGGTCGACTACCGAGATACCAGTGAAGGAATCATTGTGGATCGCGTGCAGTTATCCGACCTAGAAGATTCGACTCACATCCCACCTGGACAGGCTCTGCGTGGGCTCAAAGTTGGCAATCAGTTTTGGCGCAGCCCGGAGGCGCACGTACAGGGCGCGGTCGGAAAGCCTTCCGACATATTCTCCTTGGCGCTAGTGGTGAGTCTGACCGCCTTTACTTATGATGTGTCACGGCTACTAATGCTAGTATAGTTCATATTTATGCGTCTCAAAATGGTCATCTTCCGGATCGACAGCGCGCCAAATGTCGATCTTACCAACGCCATCCTCGAGCGGCAAATCTCCACTTTTGCCGAGTGGAATGATTACGAGTCTTTCATCGACTACCTTGGTCGACGACATCCCTGGGTCGGCGAACTCTCTCGCTTGCAAGACTCTTTCGGTTCCAAGAACCCTCGAAGACCATTTTCGCTTTGGAAAAGCGATTCACTTGACCCAGACTTCAAGGATTTGATTAAGAAGATGACCAACTTTGATCCCCGGAGGAGAATCACGGCGCGGGATGCCCTAGGTCATGTCTGGTTTGACGATGTTGAGGAACTATAGTTGATACTTTGGGTTTAGCGATTATCAGGTTTACGGGAAACAGTACCGCGCACGGTTTTGATTTCAAGCTTTGATTTCACGGCACGGGGACAGGAAACGGAACCGGATATAGACTGAAAAAAAATGGACCTTGAGGGATAGAGATATAGACTACAGACATAGAAAGCAATAATGTTAATGGCGCCGCACGCCCGCACCAGCTCAGCCTCGTTTGAGTTCTAAATATTAATACCTAATACCGGGTAAGTCACTTGCATATAATTAGGCTAGAGACATGAATGAAAGAGTGGCAAGAATACGGATCACTAAACTAGTCATATGAGCAGTGCTGTTTTGGTGATCAGGTGAATTGATAGTTAGCATTAGTAGTGTATATAACGGCACGTTCGGGTTAAATAGATAGATGCATGTGTTTATCACCTGAGCACCAGTCTTCCTGATAAATCTTATTAAGTGCATAGCAAGTCAGCAGATGGCTATGTAGGCATGTAGGGGAATTATAGAACAAGTCGACCTTCAATGAAGTCTTTGCGTAGCTCTAAATATTGCCAGTTCGTAATGAGATGTATCAGTTCGCCGTGTTGCTACCTTGTAGATTCAGAGAGGAGGTCTCTAATTTAATACATGGAATAACTATCCCAAGTTGAGATATGCTTGTAACTGTTATGAAACTTATAGCCCCCTTTGCGTATCAGTAAGTTAGAGGCTTAGAGCAATTGTGACTGTGTGACTGACATATTCCTATAGACCAAGAATCAATGAGACAATATAGACTGCCAATAATCCTCAAGTGCAAGCTTGATAGGCTCCCTAAAGACTGACCTTGCGAAATGCTATTTTCGACAGAGTGCTTGTGTAGCTAACGCATAACAGCCCCTATTTTATGGTGTTACTCGACCTTTCTTGGCGAGTACAAGGATGAGACATATATATCTACGCTCTGTGGTTGATTGGAACCAGGTGAATATCAGAGGCTCCTTTTCATAGTTTCGAAAATTAATATAATAACTGCTGTGCGAGACGAGAATTCGAGACACGTCAGCCATAGTCCTAGAATGAGTTATTTATTTCGAATCTGCATGCAAATAATATCATTGTCCGCCGTCTACGATTCTAACTAATATCTAGGCCTTTGCGACACCTCGACGCTTCTAGGAATTAGCTTCTCGTACTGCGTAAAGACGGGGTATATAAGTTGAAGTAGCGAGAGTGCTCTTCCTCACCTTTCCGAAGTCATCACCATCACTATACCACAATAATAGAAGCCGACTTTATTCTGATGCATCTATCTTTCTCTTTCCACCAATTCAAACCTGAAATAACCAAATTAACTGCAAGTATGAAGCTCTTTCAACCTGTCATCATTATTCTCTCCATCGCTGCCGGCAATGCTATCGCTCATCCTGCAGGGGACACACCAGAGGTCGAACTTAGTACCATCACAAGTGGCGACTACACCTTCTTCGGAGCGAGTGAAACTGTGAGTGCGTTTCCTTAATTCATTGGTCTCTAAGACCATTGCTCGTTATAGATTACCGACGCAGAAGCACATCACTGTTATTACTACAACATGAACTAAGAAGTATTTCCATAGTCTGAGTTTGAAAAACGCTGCAGTGGATATTTAATGCAGCATGTCGATTGCACACCGGGAAAGTGCCAATGTTTGGGTGATAATGGGTGCTATGGTTGTAATGGCGGACGAATCCAATGCCAACCTGGCCCTGGTTCGGGAGTATGTTGGACTGCTTAGGCTACTTGAATTCACTCGTAGTACAGAGTCTCAGTTAGAATATTTTTGAAAGGGGTTTATAACTTCCATTCTCTAAGCTAGGATGTCGTATTCGAGACGATAGGGATAGCTTCACAACGAGGAAACTTCTGGATATATAACCAACCACTTGTCATTTGGTTTGAATGGTATTTAGTAGAGGATACACTCTTTGTATACACATTTATCAACGAAACAGCGCTTTCTATGATTTAATTGTGGTTTGAATAAACCCAAGATGGCTATGTTTATATTATTACTATCTCAAGTAAAGCATATACTGTCTTTGACTAACCCACGCTATTTAACCTCATAGTGGATCCATTGAGCTGCAAGTAAGGATACCTATGTTTACGGAATATGTTGGACCCCCTTTAACCTAACTGAACTCCCAATTAAGAGCTATGTACAATACCTAGGTAGTAATTGCGAAGATACCTAAACAGGTAGGCAAACGTGAAACTCCACTTAGTAACAAAAATTATTTAGAGAATAGATTCTAGTTAACAGAGGTTAGCTAGTTAGATGTTAGTTAGTTGCTAATGGACATGGATACGAATTCATTTCATTTAGGATCTTCGATGTAACATTTCTTATCACCAGATCCACCAATACGCCGTGCCATTGGTCGTTGTCTTTAACCTAGCTCGGAGCTTCATGCGTAAAAACCGCTTGAAAAGGCCATGATTTCCAGTCTGGTCGATCATAAATATTTTGAAACTTCGCAGCAATGTTTTGGTAATGGTCTCCTCCGCAGCTGTTCATCATGCCGGATCTTAAATGCCTGGCTTTGCTGTCGGCCTTCGTCTTCTTAGACATTGTCGCCGCACAGGAGACCGGCTTGGGCACGTGCACCGACGTCCACATCTTTCTGTCTCGAGGGAACAATGAGCCGTATCCCGGCCGTCAGGGAAAGCTCGTGCAGGCTATCTGCTCGGGGCTCGAGAGCTGCGACTACGAGGACGTCGCGTTCGATAATGCTCTGGCAGTTGAATACTGCAGCGCCGTGGAGGCAGGTCGCAAAGCTGGCATTGCCCAGATAACCGACTACAACAAGCGATGTCCGGATACGAAGCTTGTTGTGAGCGGCTACTCTCAGGGCGCCCATGTTTTGGGCGACATCCTTGGTGGCGGTGGCGGTGTTTTCTTTCAGGACTGCACGACGCCTACGGTTCCAGGCTTAGATCCAAATTCAGCCCCTGGCAATTCGAGTAAGTTTGGATCCCCTGTCCGTACTATGTAGCATACGGCGCAGCGTCAAAACGAGTACCTTCTCTAACCAGATGATCTGGCATATAGTTTCAGTTGCCCTCCTTTTTGGCGATACCCGTCATACTGCCAACCAGCCGTATAATACACTAGAAGGTGCGACTATCAATGGTTTATTCCCTCGAAGTGGCCAGCAACTTGAGGGCATCAACAACTTTGCAGGCGTGCTCCGAGACTGGTGTCAGGGGGATGATCCAATTTGCGCAGCGGGAGATGGTAAAGGAACATACAATGTCCAACACCATTTAAACTACTTTGATGTCTACTCCGACGCAGCGGCGGAATGGGTTAAATCGATGCTGGGCGAGGCCACCACACCGACACCGACATCTGGGTCTACATCTGGGTCTACAACTGTGTCGAGTAGCACTGCTACATCGACTGCAAGTAGCACAAGCACGGCTGTTGAGGAGACAAGTTCTGGGGTAACAGCCTCCGAAACCACGGCATCAGAAACACAGAGTGTGTCTATTACATCGGCATCTATGAGTTTAAGCTCTCCATCTTCAACTAGCACTTCGACGCCCCTTCCAGAAGGTACAGATTCAGGCACTGCTGCTACGCCAACAGCGTCGTCTACAGCCCAAGGAGGAAGCGTTCAAGGTGTTTGGTGCTACAAAGGTTATATCGGCTTATCCATATTGTACTCATTTCTTTTTGCAATCGCTTAATCGTCTAGCCTACCTCGTATGAAATTTAATGCTCTATCGATGGAGTGGGTAAAAGAGCTGTACGTCACGGTCAATGATGATAGCGAAGGGGAAAACTTTGAACCATCTGGCCTGGACATACTGGTTATGAAATCAATAATTACTCCTTTTCGCTATAGAGCTAGGTATCCACCTAGTGACGCTGATCTCTAACTGTGTCGTATTTTACCTTTTTTCCTTTTTGCGAGGTCCATGCTTAGTAGTAGTAGTCATCATCGCGGTCGCCGTTCTTTCAGCTTCGGTACTGCGTATCCTTAGACTTAATTCAAGGTTATCTAAAGCTTTGCTGCAAACTGAGCAGGCATGCGTATTGTACTGTCTTGGAATATAACCATAGCTGATACTCCCAGTCCTTTTGACGCATTTGTCTAGGTCGTAGACAACCTTGAACAGGTCCAGATGCAAAATGTCGTCTCCATATTGGTTTTTCCACTTATTTTTATGCCATGCGGAAAGCAATTCTGTCATGCATGCGACGATATATCTGGAGTCCGAAAGAACAGATACAATTGTTGAATGAGATAGACGCAAATGTTGGTGTATTGCCAGGGCTTTCTCGAGTGCTAGTTTAACGGAAAGTAATTCGGCTCTTTGACTAGTTATTGCTTGATCTCCCATGCTTTGTTGATAAGTATCGCGGAGGATTCCTTCTTGAGCCACTAGACAAGCAGCAATGGCTCCAAGATCACCAAATTGAGGATGCTTTCTGCAAAGACTGCTGGTACAAAATTGCATAAAGTAAACCATCGTGGTGGCGCTGAGTAGTAAATGCAAATACGATTCAGTAAATGGGTGATGGAGCTAAGCGAGCGACACAGCCAAGTGATAGCTTGATACTGATGAGATTATGAGAAAACTATCTAGTAGCTAAGGGGAAATATGAAGATAATTTAGTTATAAGAGAAGACATGCTTGTTTAATATGAAAGAGTAAGCTAGAAGATAGTTTTAGTCCTGGAAGGCACCGAGTAGCTATAAAGTTTGATAACCATTCAGTACCTACCTAGGTACGCAGTGTTATGAGGTGAAGCAAGAAGCATGGAAACAACTTCATTGCTCCGCGAGAAGCTTTAAATAGGTAGTTACGGGAACCCAGGGCTATACATGGTAAAAGTGGTGGGATATCAAAGTTGCCAATATATATATATAGGTAGGAGGTAGTTTATAGGTAACTACCTATTATAGAAACTCGAAGTATCTTATTGTTGGACCTGAAGGCTGTAGGACTCTAATCTTTCATAATAAAAGTCTTTGGTACTTTGAAGATCGAAGCGCTATTTCCCCTTTCTTAAACTTGTCTCTATTAAGATAATGTGCTGACTTTTAACACAAATGCAAATATTTACACCGGAAAACAAGCTTAAACCTATAAAATCGTACCTATCATACTTATATTGGACTTATACAATTACTAACGTGCTTAGCTTCAGAGTTATTTAAGCTATAGTGGTAGGCTGTCTGGGTTTCGCACTAGGTACAACGAATCGCGCCACATTCTAATGGTAGCACGAGCGGCGGCGTATATTTGGACCCCTCCATTATCGATAACCTCTAGGTTAGGTTATACCTACCTAGGTACCTAACCTATCTTTCTTAGTGCCCCACCAAAACGATGCTTGATAAGGTGAATCCGATATCTCTCACCTGAACCTTCGCCGATTATTGTTTACTTCATGTCATCTCCTATATCGGCCAAGTTCACTACATCCCGTCTCGCAGCAAATCGTTAATCACAAATTAATCAAAACTCGAGCTTAAAGTCCAATTGACCTTCTATGTTCTGAGCGATATACGAGAACTTCATAGGTATTCAATTGTGCGCGGGGCAGGGATGGGAGACGCAGCTCAGGACCTCGACGCCAAAGGCGGTGCTCTTGACACCGCAAAGGACTTGGTTGCAGGAGCTGCCGGAGGAGTTGCCCAGGTTCTTATAGGTAGGCTACTCTTTCCAGATTCATCTCATTATAGCGCCATCAGTCATAATGGCTGGATGTTGTAAGGTTAAGTCAGAAGTTATAAACATAGATGGTTGGGATGTCAGCTATCATGGAAACGACGTTAAGCTTTGGCAAGTTCAAAACGCTCGTAGATACGAAAGACATGACCGGGAAAGAGATGGAGACAAGAATCCTAATTTACCTATATACATCAAATTAACTTAACCATCTGTCCTCGTCGCTAACCCTCCACAGGCCAACCCTTCGACATAGTCAAAGTCCGGCTCCAAACAAGCACAGCATACAAATCCGCCCTCGATGCCGCAACTTCCATCTACGCCAAAGAGGGCCCCCTCGCGTTCTACAAGGGCACGCTAACCCCTCTCCTTGGTATCGGAGCCTGCGTGTCCATCCAATTCGGCGCTTTCGGGTACGCGCGGCGCTACTTCGAGACCCAGAATGCCACTGCCGCCGCTTCATCCTCATCATTATCATCCTCTGCCAAAGACCTGTCCTTCGGCCAGTACTTCGCTGCCGGCGCCTTTGCCGGCGTCGCCAACTCCGTCATCTCAGGGCCCATCGAGCACGTGCGTATCCGGCTGCAGACGCAGCCCCACGGCGCTGCGCGCCTGTACTCTGGTCCTCTCGACTGCGTGCGCCAGCTGTCTTCGCGCGGCGGCGGGCTGCGCGGCTTGTACCGCGGCGAGGCCGTGACGATTTGGCGCGAGGCCGCTGCTTACGGCACGTGGTTTCTGACTTTCGAGTACTTGATGATGGCCGACGCGGCGCGGAACCGCGTTGAGCGAGCCGACATTCCCAGCTACAAGGTTGCGCTGTACGGTGGCTTGGCCGGCGAAGCCCTCTGGCTTGCTAGCTACCCTTTTGACGTCATTAAGAGCAAGATGCAAACCGATGGCTTTGGTAGCGAGATGAAGTATAAGACGATGCGGGACTGCTTTTCGCAGACATGGAGGGCCGAGGGCGCACGTGGCTTTTGGAAGGGCATTGCTCCCACGCTACTGAGAGCCATGCCAGTAAGCGCGGGTACGTTCGCCGTGGTGGAGGCGACAATGCGTGCTATGAGTTAAAAGGCAAACTTGAGAGGTAGGCAGGTAATCAGGGGTAAGGAGGCTGAGAATATCTGGGCTTAGGTCATATGATAAGGCGTTGGGTTTCAACCAAAGATGTGCGAGATAGGGGGATTTACCACGATAGATCTCATTTGGGAGCAATTCAACACTTCGTACTTAGACCGGTATTAGGGCGCAAACTGAACTATATTTGGAGACCTATAGAAGACAGACATAATTTTATCTATTCGCTAGTCTCGACACGCCTCTGTAGGATCTTCCTGGCATTTGCCGGGGTGAGGGATTCTATATCCAGTTCAGCCAAAAGTTTCTTGGCTTCCATATTATCTGTGAATGCACGGTCGCTCGCTTGTTGGAGAGATATGGCCCCGTCCGCGGCTTCCAGGGGCAGGTTCAATAGCCTCGCACCGTCTCGTAGTGTACTAAGCGCGATCGAGCTATTCGGGATGTGACGGTCTATCAGAGAAGCGATAGCCTCTAGATCTCTTGCAAATTGGGCGGCACCGACGCTTGTAAAATTCTGCGCCATAAGCACCGTCGTCCATATTGCATCCTGTAGTTTCTCTAACACCTCCCGCCATACCCGGCGATAAACGGCGGCGCTCAATGTAGAGGTAAGGAAGGTAAGATTTCGTTTGAGTATCTAGAGTGATGTCAGCCGCGATTTTGGATACCCATGAGTCGAGAGTAAATTTTTACCTTTAAAGGTTCGTCTAACTCTGGAGTTACAGAAAGCTGGGAAGTGTCCACTGGAAATATTTAGCATGCCGTCTCGCGGTGAGTTTCGAATAATAGAGCTTACAGTGGGTATCGTCACTAATTGTAGTCCAATGAGCCTTGGCGAAGTACGGGCGGAATGCTTTCTGGTGAGAGTCAACCAATGCTGAGACTAGGTATTCTTCGGCGGCCTTCCGACGGCGAGCATATGCTGCGATAGTTTCATCAAACAATATGCCACTGTCGCCGTCGGAGCTAATATCTGCTGAGGTCTTATCTTTAACATTTTCATAACTCATTCCGGTGGCAATGTTACCATCGCTATGAGTATGTTTAGCCCTCATTTGGAGCTGTTCCCACAGAGATACGAAAAACTATCCGAAATCAGTAAAGGGCTCGATATATGCACCTGGAGAATTAAAACTTACCTCCTCGTTACTCCAATCCTTCAAAGTAGCGATGATATGGTCAGAACTGCCCAAGACTTTGCAGAGAGTCTCAAATGCCCCAGTGCCTTCTAATGCGGCGGCTTGTTCCTTAGTTACGCCGTGTAGGGTACGGCCCAGAGTGGAGGTAATTGTATAGTATGCGTCTAACGAATCCTTGAAGCGGTCGTGATAGTCATCTAGAATTTCAAGCTGAATATCGATGAGGAATCGGAGTTTGTGGGAGAACCTGCGGACTCGCTCATATTGAGATGTGACAGACTTTAACAAGTCCGTCACTCTCACTGCACCAAACGTTGGCTTCATCTTACCAGCACTGCTGTAATCATAATCCATATTTCGAGCATCGGGGGAGTTCATAATGACGTGGTAACGTTCCAGAGCGAAATCCTTCTCTGCTTTGAACCAATCGTCAAAGTATCGTTCAAGGACTTCCGACGTCAAACCGGCCCAGCCCTGATCTGGATCACCGCCGTCATAGTTGAACCTCAATCGTATCTCATCGTCTAGATCCATCAGCTGTACCATGAGACTGCTCAAAAATTGCGGATTCTTGAGGCCGTGTTGAACTAGCGTATCTATCTTCTCTCTCATCACTGGGAGCAGAACCGTGATAAGGGCACATGCGGGATCCATGTAAACAGATAGGCCACGCACTTTAGTATCTTGGAATCGGGATGCCAGAACGTAGCCCACATTGTCCCGGAAGAAGCCCTCCCATTTATCGATCAGCGCTAGGAACTGAGGTACGCAGAAAGTTCCAAATGACTGGGGGCCACTTGTCGCGTTGTTACCCATGAACTGGAATTGGAACCATAGGATGAAAGGCTTTGCCATCACTTCGAAGGGCAGTAGCGAAACTACTTTATTCGAGTAGACCACCTCAGGCGCCTGTAAATCGATGAGCTTCTCGAAGCACTGTAGCCATTCGGTGTCCATCTCGGCACCGGTATCAATTCCTTGTGGCCAATTACGCTCCTTGAGAACATGTTCTAGCTCCTTAGACATTGTATTCTTCATCTCTTCCCATAGATTCTCCGTGGTTCCCTCGACATGGTTCACAAGATGCGTGGCGGCTTGATCTGCTGCTCCCTGTAGTTCCCTTAACCGCATGCTTAGCTTCTTGAGCCTCGAGTAGGATTGTAATGCGGCTTTAGGACTCTGCGGAAGATGAGACCGTGCCTCAAGCCTTAGGTTCTCAACATCATGCAGTAGCGAAACGTATTGGTAGGCGAGCTCGACCTTGCGTAGCTGCTTCATAGGTTGCTCGAGGCGTCGGATGGCTTCATCGGGTGCGCTAGACTCGGCAACGATCTTTAAGCGGACATCGATGCTCTCCTGTAGCGCATTAAACTCGTTTATTGATCGAGAGACTCCCCCTTGGTGGTCCTGGGATGCACGACGAGCATCTTCAAGCTCCCTAGTCGCATCGTCGAGTTGAGCCTGGAGCTGGCTGCGTTGGACTTCTACGCTTGCTAGTAGGCTGTCGAGGTTTTCGAAGTCGGTGCTGGACTGAAGCTTGTCGTCAAGGTAGTCCTCCAATCTGATATCAGGTATCTGGGAGTAGGAAGGCGTTGGCGCATTTATGGCCATGGTTGTTGTCAGGACTTAGCATTTAATGTTGACCAAGTCGCAAAAGCCCAAAGCCGTCAATTATATAAAGTGTTGTATGCATTTAATAGTATTCCGATCAGAGGATATTCGAATATCCGAATATCCGAATATCCGCAGATACCTAACTACCTCCTAGGTACCTGAGCATATCCACTTTATAGCATGCAGCCAATCATCTAACCTAGAGGTACCTAAAGTAAGGTATGAAGTACCTAAGTACCTAACCTATGCATTGTAAGTGTTGAGATCAGTGGGATGCGAATGTGTATTAAGTGCCATATTAATAAGGGGATATTAGAGACTCATATACAACCATTTAAGAGCAAATGCTTGTTATACTGTTTACTCGGCAGGTAGTAATAAGCAGCTAGTACAACCCCCTATTCCTAATATTATATTTCGAGCCTATGGAATTGCTTGAACACCCATTCAGGGCAAATACTCAAGTTAATAACACTGTCATACATTGAAACATTTGCTGTAGTATTATATACCACCTGTGAGAATGTAACTAGGTTCCGTAATGTTAATATCTTCATATTCGTAAGGAAATTGCGTGATGAAGTGTTCGCACTATAGTTCCTAATGTTGAGGATATTGATGTCTTTAAGAAGCATAACATTGAACCTAGGAATATTGATACCGTCATCAACATCCAACTCTTTTGTTCTGCTACTTAGCTGGAGGCCGCAACTAGGGGGGTTTATCACATACTGGAACATGGGGGTATGCAGATCTTCTGAGAGCACTGCCGAAGCCACGATCATGTTATTAGATCATGTTGTTAGAACGGCCCAAGATCAGCTGTGAATAAGTAACATGTGGAAGACTAGGCACTAATACTTGTTCTCAGGCATCTGGGATGTTCCATGGAGACCCCTAATAGAAGGTCGTCATACAAATAGGGATATATTATGAATAATTTAGTCTAAGTGAATAGAATAGGCACCATTGGAGGACGAAGAAGCTCAACCCTAAGGGATGATGCTCAGTTCCCATTTCGTCAAATATAATAGGGTGTCTACCAGAATGAGCCAGGCGTGTTTCTTACTAACCAGGTAATCCTCTGGGTAGCACAGCAGCCCTTCTTTATACGTGTTGGAATAACACTACATACACCAGCCCCTACTGAATATTATTCGACAGAGGGGGTAATTACTTATGTTAATACATGTGGTTAAGTTCCCCGTACCATGCGTTTGTGAATTGGAGGACAGTCAATTCCCTCTGGGAACTCAGCAGAAGCTAACTCAAAGCCGTTAGGTGATCTCATTATTCAGCGACATTTGGTGTCATAGAACCAGTAATGCCCCGCGCCTCTATCTCCAACATTGATCGATTACCACACGAATCAGTTAAGCTTTATGGAACATGACGACATTGATCCCGATGAAATGCTTGTTCTAGATATGCGAATCTGGAGTCAATCGTGAGGAGCCAATGAAAGGCGGCTGGGTTATCTTTAATAGGGGAAATGAGCCGCCAGTGAGACGAGGGGACATCATGCCACCGGGAATATCAATACACACCATCTTATCGACATACATAACGGCCATTATCCCGTTATAAACAATAAAGAGACCTAGGGCTTAGTTTCTACTCCAACACTCTCACCTGCCGCTCATCAACTCCACGCAGAACACCCATATGTATAATCTCTCAGTTTATCCCGGCGACGTGCACTCTAAGCTAAAGCATACTAGCCATGGTCGGAGATGAACGTCGTAGATCATTTGGAATAGGAGGTGCTGGTAATATCCGTATGCGCTATTTCCCTCGTTTATTTGCAGATGGTCTGGGCTCACTAACAGCTCTGTAATAATTAGGAACACGGGAGGAAGCGATAGTGCACGACATGGAATCCATTGGCGATGCTGTGAAGTGCCGTAGAAGTAGCCTTATGAGTCTGGGCTCCATTTCTGAGGAGGGCGGGGAAGTGAAGTCATCCAAGCTTTCCACACGCTTCAAAAGCATATTTGGCTCACACCCAAAGCAGGAAGGGATGACGAAGTAACGGCGGGAATCTTAATAGTAATACTTACTGGGAAATAACCAGACAAAACAAGAAGAGAATCCCAAGGAATAAATTTGATTAGGTTCCGCGTCATTCATCAGAGATCTTTATTCCAGTCCTACATGACATATCTGAAATAGGGGTTTTCCTTATCCGTGAGATCTTGGAACGCAAGTTTGGCTCTCTCGGCTTCATCTTCCACCATTGCGGATCCTTTCTTTTGGTTCTCATGTCTGAGAACTACAAAGAGGGCTATTGAAGTTATGATGGTGATACAATAGCTATGACGAATAAATTAGAAGGTGGCATAGGGGAGGGGAGGGGAGGAGACGACTAGAAGTTGTCCACGAACCATATGATGAGTCCAAGCCATAGCTCGGGGTAATGAGATGTTTTAGTCTAACTCTTAATCAATTGCGGTCCGATGATGTTTCCTATTGAGATACGGGTGAATACATGGACTGAATAGTTCATTGGTTAAGGATTCATACCAACACAATATGCGACAAAGATAGTCGCCGAGGTGAAGCTCTTCTTGGTGTGCCCGGCAACGTTGGACATTCCGATCGTGATGATCAAGCTTCCCACGGCACCAAAGGTACCTGTAATCGTATAACCTACCACAGGTGCCGCAGCGTGATATGTCCACTGGCTCTTCCAGATTATGGCACAACCTGCTATGACTGGAAGACAACAGATAATCAGCATCAATATGCGAATATTTGGGTAGCGCGATCCAAGCCAGCCTGTGAGTAGGATTGTGATCAAGCATAAACCTCCCAGTGGAAATTGGAAGACGATAGACTCCAGAGTGCTCCAACCGAACGTTGATACAATTAAAGGACCGAAGCCAGAGACAGCACCATTGACGGTATAAGCCGAGGCCATCATGATAGCTATTAGCCATATCTTGATGTCGAACACAGCCTCCCTCAGCTGCAACCATTTAAATTTGGTACAGCGAACGCCAGTTTGACCGTATCGTAGTCTCTCCACCGCATCAAACCTTTCGTCTTTAGTCAAGAACCACGCCGACACAGGAGAGCTCGGAACGGCAAAGCAGAATAGGCCAAAGATAAATGTAAGACATCCAGCTAAGAGGTAGATGTATTGCCACCGGCGTAGACCACCCCCTGTTATCTGGGCAAATCCATAGTTGAGTGCGCCACCAATAATCGTCCAGAGCCCGGTCGAGGAAAACCACCAGCTCTGTCGCAGAGATTGTTCTTGCTGCGTATAATACCCACTGGTGATGCACATGAATCCCGTAGGAATGACACTCTCAATAAAACCCAGGAAGAAGCGTTGTGCATATAACCCCTGATAAGAGGTCACCGCAGCAGTGAGCATGCAGATCAAAGACCAGAGAACAACGACGCCTCCGAGGACACGTCCCGTCTCGAAGCGCTGCAGAGCATATGACATGGGGTAAAGCCCTCCCAGCATGCCGAAATAAAAGATGGACGTTGCCCAGCTGAGCCGCGACGTGTCAACCGCGGGTGGGTGCCGCGGATCCGGGACGCTGAGCTTCAAGTCGGCCGTCATGCCGAATAGGGCTGCAGATCCTAGAATAGCCTAAAAATTGTGTAAGTGCTGGGATTGCCGGGATTACTGGAATAGAAGACGTTTGATGTTACCTTCTCGTAATACACGAGCCCATCTTGATACGAAAGTCAGCCATGCGCTGTTGAGAGTCGAATAAAAGGATCAAGACTTACAGCCAACAGTCATGGCTGGAATCAAAAACCAATCGATCTTGCGAACGGCACGCTGGACGACGACGGGATCAACCGCATGCCCTTCCTCTCCGACCATCGCAATAGCGACATCCTTGTCGCCGACCGATTTCGTGTCGACCGGCCGCAATGCAGCAACGGGTGCGTCTCGCTGTTCGACTCCCTTCTCCATGATGTCGCCGTAAGATCAACCGAAGTTTTAGTTTCCCAACACGGCGAAAGGAACATGGTAAGGAATAATAAAATTTGCCAAAACCTTGTCTCTGCGAGGATGCCAAGTCAACTAATAATTGCCTCGTCCACAATTGCCTCATTGCTAAGTCGAAGGGGGGGGATATGGCACCCCCTTAGATACGGTACCCCGGGTTGGTTTTAACCTTTTTAGGTATAACGCGGTACATTACAGGGAAAAAGGTAAATTATTAATATATAATTAGTTATAAAATATTTAACTATTATTTTAAACATAACTTATATAAATTAACCAATAAAATTTAATTATTAATTTTAATTAAGTTTAACTTTATTATTAATTCTTTTTTAATGTAATAAATATTTTTTATTTAAATAAAAATATTATTTAAGTTTAAGTTAATTTTAACCCGTTTTATAGGTTTTAACCAAGCCATTAACTACTTTAAGCTATTACATTTAGCTTAAAAGGTAATTAATTAACATAAATATATATTTACACTTTTTTTTACTTTTTTAAAAATAAATCGTTTAATTAGTTTATTAAATTTAATTCGAAAATATTATTATGTAATTTTAACGATATTACGTGATTTTTTAAAAGTAGCCATTTAATTAAAAGGTTTATTATTAATAAAAATCTTCGAAATTAAAACATTTTAAAATTTTTATAAAATAAAATAAAATTGAAAAATTATTATATAAAATAAGCTTTAATAATTAATTTACGGTTTTTAATTTGTTTAATAAGTGTAAATTTTAAAATAACTTAATTAAAAGTAGTTTTTTATAACGATATACTTTTACATACGGTTTAAATAATTTTTTTAAAAATTAATTAATTATATGTAATATTATAAAATATATTAATAAAAATAAAAACTTTTAATTAATTAAATAAATAAAAATAAAAATGTAAAAAAGTTTTTTTTTAAAAATATATTAAATTTATATTAAAAAGTATAAAGCCTTGGTAAAATCCTATTATATAATTGGTTAACTTATTCTTGTTGTTACCGGGGTGCCGTATTAAAGGGGTGCCGTCTCCCCCCCTTTCGACTTAGTACATAGGGCTGTTCTAGGCCTTGGCTTAGCCCACTGGGAAAACAAGGCATGTTTTTCTTAACTAGACTGTTATTAGAACTTACGATTGATGGACTGAGAAGTAAATTTCTGTTATTGGGAGTTTAATCGTGTAAGATTTGGTAAAGAGGAACCAGTTGCGAAGTAATACACTGGAATAATAAAAATGTCAAGTTTAAGATCGTTAATTACGAGTAGAAGATGATCTCTTAATGAGCACCCCCCCATTATATTAGTTGTGAACGCTTCGATTCTACATTGTAAAATTCCGTTTCTTTAAGTTGTATCACTAATTTCATATTAGATTAGTTAACCATATCAAGTGACTTAAAAATCTTTAATCTCATGTAAAATAACGGTATAATATACGTTTTTACAATTTTATCTTAATTAATTAAATTATCAAAAATATAATAAATTAAATTTTATTTAATACTTATTTAATATGTATTAATTATATAATAATTAAAAGTTTTATATATTTAAATTATATAAATTTTAAAGATAAAATCTTAACCGATACCATATAACATAATATATATATTAAATAAGAGTTGGTATTTCTTGTAAAATATGGTATATTACTTTAATGTTTAAATCTTTATAAAAGGCTTTAAATAATTAATGATAACATTATATTTTAAAAAAATTATAAAGATTTATTAATTAAATAAAATATATAAGATAAATATGCAAAATAAGTGATGGTTGTGTAACATTAATATAAAGGTATCTTATTGATAATAAGGTGCCTTTATCGTAAATAAAAAAAGAAAAAAGAAAATATTTAATTTTATTAAATAAAAAGGTTAGGTATTTATTATTATTAAAATATAAGAATATACTATATTTAGTTAGCTTTAGATAAATTCTTCCTTCTTTAAATATTTTAATATATTAATTTTAATACTATTAATTTATTTACTATTATTTTATTGTTATTATTATTATTCCTATTTACGTACGTATTTATTAATATTAATTAATACTATTAAATAATAGTAATATAAATTAATAAGGTTAAAAAAATTATTATTGTTTTAATTTAAAAACTTTTATTGTAATAATATAAATAATATTAACACCTTTTTTTACATTATTTTCGTAATTTATAATAGGTTATAATTTTACTTCCTTATATAATCCGTTTACATTTTTGGCAAATTATTGCAACTTAAACCCTTTATTTATAAAATTATTATTATTCATATTATTAATTTTTTTTATTATGTCTTAAAAAATATAAACAAAAAGCTTAGCGTAGGTGTAAATTTGCGCTATATATAATCTTATTAAATAAAAGAATATAAACGAGTTACATAAATTTCTAAACTATTTTTTTAATCGAATATTTATATTTAATATAATATTCAATTATATGGCAATATAATAGGAAAAAATTAATTTTTAAATAGCTACGCCTAAATAGAAAATAATATAGGTATTTTTTGCATTAGTAGATTTTAAAACTATTAATAATAAGGTATTATATATACATTTAATCGAAGAAGTAATAGTTAAATATTAAAAACAATTTAAAAAATTTACGGTAAATAATTTTAAAGTATTATCGAAATAATTATAATTAACGTTACAAAACATATTAATATAAAAAGGTATTTATATAGGGAAATATAACGTTAATTATATAAAGATATTTATTAACCTTATATTATTACGTAATCCACCCATGTAAAATACTATTAAATTAAAAATAATAAAAATAAAGTGGTTTAATATATTAATATGGAAAATTTCGGTTTATAAAATTAAAAAAAAACCGGTATACCCCGCTATACGCGCGTTTACATAATTATAGGCGTTAATATAGTAATATTAAATAATTTTTAACCTATAAACGTTAATATATACGGTTATATCCATAAAATAAGCCTTAATATAAAATATTACGCCTTAAGCCTTATTTTTTTTTAATTTATAATATATATTACCTATTTTATAGCTAAAATAAATATTACCTTTTATTTTTAACTAACCATTATTAATCTTTAACGTTTTACCATTAACTTAATAATCGAAACTTATTCCTTAACCTTTTAATTAATTACCGCTTTTAATACATTTTTCTTTTTTTCTTTTTTATGTATTTAACCTTAACTTGCTACTATAAAATATGTTAAATTATTTATAATAATTAATACAATTTTAATAAAATAACTAAAACAATATTTAAATATTACTTAACCCCCTTCCCTTTCCTTTATTAACCCAATAAAAGTTACTTATACTTTTTATAAAATAATAAAAATATAATTTAAAGTATAATCCTAAATATAGAATTAATTAGGTATAACCTTTTTTTTTAATTGCGAAAAATGCGTTTGAATCTTTTAAACCGTTATTGGATAGTTTATATATAACGTTAACGGTTCCACCAAACGTCAAACCAAACGGAAAAAATTAGTTTATCGAAAATTACGGTTTTTCTTTTTAAATAACTTTACCGCTTTTATAAGTACTTAACCCCCTCGCTTAAGCTTTTATATCCGTTAATAATTAATAAGCTTAAACTTATTATAATATTTCCTTAATATAAATCCTTAACAAAATATACCCTTTAACAATTATAAATTATTTTAAAAAAACTTAAAAAAATAAAAATAACTATATAAAAAAAATATATAATATTTTTAAAAATAAATTTCGATTCTTTCTAAACATATATTATATAATAAAAATTTAATAAACATAATTCCATACCATATTTTCTACTATTCTTACTAAAAAAGTAACAATCTACTTTTTTTATAATATACCTAAATATTAGTATTTCGTAAATATATATATAACCATAAAATAACATTTTAATATAAAATAAAATAAAATATAATACTACCAAAATTAAATAATTATTATTTTTTATAATATAAAAATTAAAAAAAAATAAAGATAAATTTAATATAAAAATATTATAAATTATATTTAATAAATTATTACTATATTAACGCGTTTTTAAACCTAATTTTAAAAAAAAATAGTAATTTATTATAGCCATATATAAAATATACCGTAACATATTATAATTATAGTATATATTATTTATTCCGTTACACTATTTTAAAAAATTAGTTAATAAATTTTAAATATTTATTAAAATATTTAAAAACTTTAAAAAGATACGTTAATTTATAATAAACATTAATAACAAAAATAATAATAACAATAAATATAATATTAATTAATATTATATTAATTATAAATATTACCGCAATAATAAAAATAATAAATATAATACTTATTAAAAAACGTTAAAATATTAAAAATACCGCTATTAAATATATAAAAAAAAAATACTAATTAATTAAACACCTAGAAAAAAAACGTAAGAAAATTAAAGCTTAATAAAAAACTAAAAAAGGTTAAGCGAAAGAAAATTATATAACCTTCTTAGCTAAATACGAAAATATTAAAAATTTTAACGTAAAAAAGTTTAAAAAATCTATTGGAAAAAAAAAAAAGCTAAAAAGTTAATATATAATTGCAGCTTATTTTTTAAATAAATTTTTTTAATATTAATTTAATTTATAAATGTTAACTTTTAAAAAATTTATTAATAAATTTAATATTAATATTATATTTATTTTTAATTAATATACAAAAAACGTATTTTAAAATATTATATTAAATACGGGAGTAATATAAGTATTAATTATAAGTAAAGGTTAATATTAAATGTTTGTTAATAAAAACTTAAAATATTGTAATAACTTGGATATTAACCGTATTAGTAAAGTTAATATATGTTTCGAAAATAGTTTGTTTATTAAATTATTAAAAATTGTAATAGTCGATACCTTATTTAATAAAGTAAATTTTTATATAATAGAAACGAATATTTCGTTTTTTTTTATTAAAGATATAAATTGCTTAAGAGTATATTTTAATAATATTATTAATTAATTAATTGGTAAAAATAGCGTAATAATTAAAATTATGTAAAAATAAAAATATTTATAGTTTTAATTTAATAATATTACCTATTTTACGAAGGTAAAATTGCATTGTTTATATATATGTTTTAGTTATTTATTTATTAGTAAATTTTATAATTTATTCGATAAGATAGGATATAAAGTAAATATTAAAAATTTTAAAAAGATTAATAAATTTTGTTATTATTATTAGGTTAAGGGTAAAACATCTTAATGTTTTAAGTTTAATTTTAAAAATCCTAATATAAATTTTAATTATAAAATAATTATTAATATTATATATTTAAATAAGAAATTAATTCTTTACGTAATTGATATAATAATAAGGTTTTAAATAATTTGATTTATAAAAAATATTTTTATTAAAAAAATTTAAGAAATGTTTAAGTAATATTAAATTAATATATATCTAAAACCATTAAACGTCTTTAATTATAATATGGGTACCAATTTTAATAGCGTTAAATTTTATAATAAAATTTACCTTGTAAAAATTGTTTATAATTAAATATCCGTCGAAATATATTAATTAATTAATAAAATGGAGAAGTATTATAACTTAATTTAAAAAACGTATAAAATTATTTTTGAAGAAATATAGGGATTAAAAAAAATTTATTTATAAATAATAATTAAAGTTGTAAACGATATAGTAAATTTAAATAATTTTATTCTTATTTTATTAATTTTTAACGTTTATTTAAGGATTAATATAGATTTTTTTTTTATGTAATTACAATTAAAAAAGGCGTAAACAGTATAGAAGGTTATAATTAAAGTTAAAAAAGTTAAGGCGTAAAAAATTATTTGTAACGTTATAAATATAAGAAATAAATTAGATATTTTAAAAACGTTACTTATATTATTATTTATTAATAATAGTGTATTAGTTTATTATAAAAAAGGCGGATAGGAAAGATTATATAAAGTTATTGCTGTTACGAATAAAAACGTAATTATTGTATTAAATATATTAAAAGGTATTTTAATTTTCTAAAATATATATGTTAAATTATATAAGTAGCTAAAAAAAATTTTTAAAGTTTATTTATTGTTATTGTTATTTTAATTTAACTTTAATAAGTATAAGGTTATACTTAACGAAGATTTGGATATATTTGTTATAAGTATAATATATGTTAGTATAAAGGAAAAAAATAATTATATCCTTATTTTAAAATTATAATTAAATAAAAAGATAATTGCGCCAAAAAAGTCGTACAAAGCTTTCGATATAAAAAAACTTAATATTTTTTTTGTAAACAGCATTTTATAATCCGAAATATACAACGAGGCATTTTACCAAGGCGTAATTATATTTAAGTTTTGTATAATTTGCAAAATTAAAGGGAAAAATACGTTAGTATTATATAAAAAATTACGATTTGTAGTATAAGATTATAAAAATTTCGATAAAAATTTTATTATAATATATGTTTTAATAATTTAACGCATTAACTAATGCTTAATATTAGTTTTAATACCTATATTATGATAATAAAGTATAAAAATAATAATTTAAAATATTATTATAGCGTATATATAATTTAAAATCTTTATATAAAGGATAATATATATACACTTATCTTTAAAATTAAAAAATAAATACTTTAAAAAAACGTTATTGTAAATAGTTAAATTTTTATATAAACTTATAAAATTAGGTACGTATTAGTTTAAAATTTATTTTAAGTATTATTAAAAAAAATTAGGTATAATTTTGTTAGTATTTAATTTGTATTTATTAATTGTAAAACTAAATTAACTATTTAAAGTTATAAGTTTATAGATAAATAATATATTAAATATTGGTATAATAAAATTTTTAGCCAAAAAGGATAAGGTTTTTATAAGAATAAATATTAAAGCGAAATTTTAAAAAGTTTTGGAATTAGGCGTAGTTGAAAATTTTAACAGATTATAAATTGTAGTTTATGAAAAGATAATTTTTATTATTTAAAAGGGATAAGCGGAGAGGTTAAAAAAATTGGATTTAAAGATATTTAATATAATTAAAAGATTTATAAAATAACATATAAAAGGTGTTTATATTACGTTTATTTATTAATTTGAAATAGTTTTTGATTATTTTATAATAGTGTAGTATACGAAATTTAAACTAAAAGAAGTTAAAGTTTTTAACGTAAAGATTAAATGGTAAGTAGATTATAAGGATTAAAGCCTTAAATATATAAAATTAAATTTTTAAAACCTATGCTTATACATTTTTATAAACGATTTATTTATTAATAATAAGAATATAAGTTTTTAAATTGGCTATATTGTGGTATTTAATAACGAAAAATTTATAGATCATAATAATAAAATATAATTTACCGGCAATATTATTTATTGGTTATTTATCAAGTATAAACGTGTTACGCGTAACATATTTGTTAATAAAATTTACGAAATAATATAAGGTTTTGATGTGGGCTACGTTATCCATAATATTATTAATATCATTTTAAACCAATTAAATTTTTTAATAATCCTTTTTATTTTATATACAGATTTTTTTTTATTATATCAATATTTTATTCAAATAAGTAGTATTAATAAAAAGAAATTAATAATTAATTTTATAGTTTTAAAATAATTATATAAAAATAGGGAAATTAATAATATTTAATAAATATATAATAATTACAATCCAGCGGATATAATAATAAAAGCGTTTTTAAATAAGGTTATGAAAATATTAATAGAGGATAACTAAATTAATTTACGCTTGAAAGGGTGGGTGAAACGCGGGGAAATTAAGAGCGATATTAAGTTAACGTAGTAGTGGGTTATTAAGGTTAATTATCGATATTAATTTAAACGTAAGTTATTATAGGAAATAAAGAGGGATATATTAGGAATGGAATGGTACGATATATATTAATGCAACCTTACTTATAGAATAATTCTTAATTTGGATTATTACAATTTTATTTTTTAACTGTTATAAGTATATACAATTATAAATATATAAAATTATAAATATGTAATAATATATATTTGAATTAATATAAATATGCGTTAGTATAATTTTTAAAATTTTATTTATTTAATTATATTTTGTAATTAATTAATTGCAAAAAAAAAATAAAGTAAATAATAATCATATAACATTAATATAAAGGCACTTTATTAATAATAAAGTACTTTTATTGTAAATAAGGGAGGAAAAGATAAAATACCCAATTTTATTGGATAAAAAAGTTAAATATTTACTATTATTAAAATATAAAAATATATTATACTTAACTAGCTTTAAATAAATTCTTCCCTCTTTAAATATTTTAATATATTAATTTTAATATTATTAATTTATTTATTATTATTTTATTATTATTATTATTATTCTTATTTACATACATATTTATTAATAATAAGGTTATAAATTATAAATATAAGAAAATAACGAATGTATTTATATTGAATATATAATTAAATGGTGATGATTATAGTTATTTAATTAAAAAAATATAATAAATATTAAATTTTTATATAGTTTATAATTTAAGATTATATAATAATATTTTTATTTTTAACAATATAATATTATATTAGTTTAATATTTTTTAAAATTAATAATATTAGTAATAGTGAGGTAATTTTAATAAAAAAATATTTCGATTTAATGTGTAAATTATTAATTAATATGTTTTTAATAATAATAAGTCGATTTAATTATTGGAGTTGTTTATGTTTTCGTTTTTTAATTTAATAATTTTAGTTTATTTTTTAATTTTAGTTTTAGTTTGTTTAGTACGGTTTTTAATTTAATTAATAATTTTTTTAAGTTTTGGTTTAGTTTATTTAAGTTATTTTTTAAATTTATTTTAATTTAATTATTTTATTGGGAAATTGGGTTGTGGTTAAATAGTAGCGGTTTTATATGTATTAGTGATTTATATATATAGAGTAAGTTTTTTATGTTTATATTGATTGGTTTTGTATGGTTTGGGATTGTGTGAGTGATGTTTGTTTAAGTTTATTATATTTAAAAATTTTTTAATTAATATATTATTATTATTAATAATTAGTTTAATTAATTATTTTAAGGTTTTTAGTGTATTTAAAGTTTTGATTTGTTATTTTTTTGGTATTTTTGGTTTAGTTTTAATAATGAGTATTTTTTATTATGGTTTATGTTTAAGTATAAGGTTTATATCTTTTGAGGATTGTGGGGGTATTGGCGGTGTTAATTTTTTGGTTGGTTTATTAATTATTTTAATATTTAAATATATAAAAAGAAATTGTATATATTTTTTAAATAAAATATATAGATTTATATTATATTTTATTATATTTAATAAGGTTTTTGGTTTTTTTATAATTAGGTATAGTGTAAATTTATATTAATATTTATATATTTATTTATTGTTTTGATTTATTATTTTAAATAAAGTTAATTTTTTAAATATAAAAGTTTAATTTTAATTTTTTATGGTTATTTTTAATTATTTATTAATATAATTAATTTATTAATTTATTTTATTTTTAATTATATTAAATATGTAAATTTATTTTTATTTGAATATATAAATAGCGAAAAGATAATGATATAAGTTATTTGTAGTTTTTTTTATTTTTTTTGGGTTTAATAGATTAGTGAATATTAAAAAGGCTATTATTTTAAAGCGATTTTTTAAAATCTTTTTTATTTTTATATTAAAATTTTTTATAGTTTAATAATTAAGTGTTTAAGTTATTATTGGTTTATAATTTATTATTTAATTAAGGATATTTAGTATTATTAATTTTTATAAGATTATGATTTATTTAATATATAATTATTTTTTCTTTTTATATAATTAAAGGATATGGATAAGTTTAAGGAATAGATTTTATTTTTATTTTTTTTATTAATTTTTGGTAATAGCGATTAGATATGTAATAAATTATTAAATTTATTATTTAGAAATATAATTTTATTAATAATAATTATGCGTTAAAGGTTAAGATTAATATAATTTTTTTAATTAAATAATTTGTTAGTATAAATTAGGTATTAAAGTAAATAAATTAAGTTATATGTTTTTTATTATTTAATATTTATTTTAATTTTTATAAGGGAAATGTTAAATATTTTAAAGAATAAGTAGGGAAGGTATTATTGGTAGTGTATTAAATTAATGGTAATAATATAATAAGATATGATAAAAATAAATTGATGTAAGGATAGATATTGATTTAATTAGGACGTTAATATATTAAATAATATTATAAGAAGAAGAATAAGATATTTATAAAGTAGTATGGCTGATAGTTTTTTTATATTATATTTTAAAATCTTATTATTATTGATTAGAAGGATTTAATTAGTTAAAAGATTTATTAAAAGGTGGTGTGTATGTTTGTATGTGTTTGTGAATTTTAGTATAGGGTAATTATTATAATATTTACGATTTATATAAATTGCTTTTTTTTTTGTTTTTTTTTTTTTTATAAATTTTTGTTTCTTTATTTTGTATTAAATAAATTTTGATTTTTTGTAACCTATTTTAATTTATTTTAATATTATTTAATTGATTTTTATTTAATTAATAAGATTGTTTTGTTTTATTATAATATTGTATTATTTTAAGGTAGATTTGGTTATTTAATTTTTAATATATATTGTATATAATTTTTATAATATTTTTTTTTATTACTATTAATGATGTTAATTTTAAGGCTGCTTATAAGAAGTATGCGAAATATACTATCTTCTTTTCTTTTTGTAATTTTTTATTTATTTGTAATATTATAACTGATTTAGTTAATAGTAGTGGCGATAATGTTGGTAGTGGTAGTAGTAGTGGTTTAATTTTTAAATCTTTTTTTTTGTTTAAAGGTTTTTAAATGTTTTGATTAAGGATTTAATAAGTTTTAAACGATGAAGTATTAGTAGATAATTAGTATAGTTAAGGAATTATATTTTTTATTATTTTGGATTATAAGTTATTTTAATATTTAATATTTAATATGTAATATTAATGATTAAGATATATAATTATTTAAATGGTTGGTTATTTAGTTTTTTAATAATGTAGTAGTTAATTAGTATGTTTGTTAAGTTATTATAAATAATTAATTTTAGGTATTATTTAAACTTTTAATATTTTATATTAATTATATTTAAAATTAAGTTATAAATGGTTTATTTTTTATATATATAGATATTTATTAAGGTAGTTTAATTAGGTAAATTATGGCTTAGTTGTAAAATTTTAAATATGTTAAAGGTTTAGTTGTTTAAGCTTATAATTATTTGAATAAAATTTTATATTATATTTATAAAAAATATTTTAAGTTTTTTAAATTTTTAATTTATATTAGTATGTGGCTGTTTTTTGGTTATTAATTAATTTTTGGTTAATTTAATAATAATTATAATAATTATCTATTTATAATAAAGTAATATTTGTTTTAAGAATTTTGTTTTTATTATTTTTAGGTTAATTATAATAAGGATTTTTTAATTATTAAAGATATTATGCTAGATAATTTGCCGTGTATAAAGGAGTATTATAGTGAATTATTATTGTTAAAAATTTTTAAGTAATAAAAAATAATAAAATAAATAATAATAATTAATATAATTTAATAATAAATAATTGTAATATTT
>NW_026054610.1:0-69168 GCF_022478715.1 Daldinia decipiens
TTTCGCATTACAATGCTTTTTGTTTGCATATAATATATGGTGTTGTTTTCAAAGGAAAATGCCAAGACCCGGCCATTAATTTTCGAGTCCGACTGAATGTGAGTGAAAAATTCTATCTCATAAATTGCAACGTAACCTGTCCTTGTCTAAGACTTCGTGTTCTCGAGTAGGTATCCTCATTCTTGCAGTAGTTAGTAGTTCTAGCCAGCTTGGTATTTGTCTCGGTCGAAGCGAGCAACAGGTCGAAGCGAACAACAGGTCGAAGCGAACAACAGGTCGAAGCGAGCAACAGGTCGAAGCGAGCAACAAGTTCCACGTGGGGGAGACCACAAAAAATGGGGAAGGGAGTATTTGCACAAGCTGAATGTTACTTCAGCCGCAGTAGACCGGATATCTTACACAAACAAGATCAAGTATGGGGATTGCGAAATCGTATTCTGATCTTTCCCATCCCTAGACCCATGTGCCAGATTCGTGTATCGTCAGCACTATAGGTCGGGACGGAAAGGCTGTGCTCGCTTATACGTATCCTTAACCCCTGATCTCCTATGCCGTTGACACTTGTTTGATTCCTTGCCTGGCTGACATGAGTTGATGGAAACGGTATGTATGTATGACAAGCACGGATAACCAAAAGCGATTATAGCCGACATCCACAATGCCAATGTGAATGGTCACGATCAATAGTTATCGCATTAGATATCTGCGCGGTTGAGGTTTGGCTAGACTGCATTTGTCCATAAGGGCTGTACGGGCTGCCTCCCGATCCCCACGGATATACATGCGGATGTTTGATATGCCGATCGGATAGCACAAGTCGATCGAAGAAACATGTCTGATACGTATATATAATACTTCTGATTGGATAATTCAAAACCAGGTTTGTATGTATATGTATATAGTCGGCTTGACAAGTACTATGTATATTACAAGTATATCACAAGTATAGTATTTGCGGACCAGGTATAAATCCGCTAATTCAACAAGAATGGAACAAAGTGGGAAAAAAGAGGAGCCTTAGGTATTGAGGGGAGGAACAAGCGCCCGGGACAACCGATATGTAAGGTACTTCATGCGCATACATAGCACAGCCACGCACCATGTAGAATGTTCCACAATAATAATTTTTTTCCTTTCTGTTTTTCTTACCAATTGAAGGTCCAGAATCTAATTGTACCGGTTCCAGAACCTCGGGCCTTACCAACCGTAAGCGCGAATAGAATTTGAAATGGATATGAAATGCCGGGCAGGGCAACAATAAAAAATGCAACTTTGTTTCCAAGCATGCACTCGGCTCAAGTAATACATATAGATCTCCGAACGGCGTTCGCCGTTGTCTGTAATTACTTAGGTACCTACCTACCTATCTTGCAACCTAAGGTACTTATACAAGCCACCCCGCGATTGCAAACGGGGTTTGCGTGTATCACGTGTAATGTTGATGCTGCGCTCTACCAGGTTCGGGGTCTGCGTGTAAGGCCGTATGTCACCCAAACGGGCACATGGAGTAAGGAACAGGGCGTGTTAGTCATCTCCGGCGTACTATATTCGCGGGAGTTAAGGATGTCGGGCTCGTCGGAATGCACTGGGACTTGGGCCGGTGTTTCCATTCCATGTAGGGCTGAACAACGCTAAGTAAGCTTGAATGCCGAGATTTGACATGATAACCTCTTCGCTTGTAGGACCTTAATTTCCCGTAGCACAACTATTCGCATTTTTCTTTTCGATTTTGGAATTCTACACGCCGGCATGAGGCTAAAAAAAGAAAAATAATTCCATTATGTTGCATGTACCCCAGTTGTAACTAATCGTGACCAAGACTCCGAAACTCCCGTTGCGTCTTATGCTTTTTTACGCCAATGTATCGTAAATCCCGCCAACTCCATCGCATCCGAAGTGCAGGAGCCCCGGAGGAATGAGGATAATGTCTCGAAATATACTCATCTCGAGCGCATGACTAACTTCTCCATACGACGTTGCCGTAGACATTCTAGTATGATACTATAGTATATTTCATGATTACATAGATGTAGTTTATGACTATGGAACGATGGTGACTTGACTAACACGAGAGATGATCTGACTGGTACTTGACATGTGACCAATTCTCCGCGCTTGGTTCTAGATCTCACACGTGTTGGTTGGTACATAGATGCATCTCTTCCATGTCCGTAATTGTTCTAGGCTTGCGCCTTGTGTTTAATATGTATGTAAAGATGACCATCGTATATCTGCTACCTTAGGTACTTTACACAGTAATGATTGCCCGTATCAAATTTGGTCTTTCTGCATTATCTCGGAAATACTTACTATTATCGGAGATACCCAACTGAGGACGGGAGCCTCGAACCTTTTCCTGCAGAATATCCGTGGCTCATGAACCATCTAGCCGTGGCAGTGCAGACAGTCTACCGCGGATAGCCGGCAATATATCGGAATATAAAGAAAGTATACTAACCTACCTAGGTACGTATTACCTATCCTATCAAAAAATATAGAATGGGTAAATGGTCTTGTAATGGCTGCGTCGGACAGGCATCGGACTAGGCAAGCCAACTAAATGGGGAATCATGATGCAAGCCAGAGCGGGAGATGAACGAAAAAATGAATAAGAAAAAGGAAAAAGGTATCATCGACGTTTGTACGACCCTCCCAATTGCGAGATCGACCCACATATGTATCTTGAATCATTGCAAGGCCATACACCCCTGTCCAGAGACACATACAAACTGCATACGAAGCTACGTCATTCTCAAAGCCGCTAAAGCTAGGGACCCCTGTACATACATAGGCCCGCAACCATTACATATCATGTACCACTCAATGTATCATTTTTTCCACGGCGCTCTACTTTCATTCTCAACTTACGCCAACTACCTACATGTATACACCCTGACTATCGAGGCGTCGAATCAGCATCCGCGCGTGTATTCCTCCAAGCTGGGGATGAATAATACCCTTCAAGATGTATACTCTTGTATGCATGAGTGTGTCAACCGTACTAATCATATATACCTCTGGCTGAACAATAAATATCATCATCAAATACCGTCTTATTTTACAACTTCCCATCCATCTCAAGACGAACAAGACAGAGAATAGCACACAGACCGACCAAAATCCGACATATAATCGACCTTGGCTGAATTGCCGTATAGAGACTAGCTACGGAAATCAGGCCAAAGGCCGATCCGGACAAGCAGATCGAGAACAAAGAGGTGCAGTCCTAAGCCAATAATTTGGTTGGACCACATGACCTAGCGCTTCATTATCAAGCCATCATCGTTTCTCTTCTCTGCCACCTGACTATTACTCATCAGATTCGGGAGGGAAGAAAGAGAGCAGAGACAGACACAGAGAGATAGGACTACTGATTTCCCAAAGGATAGTCTCTTTCTCAATTCAGTGACTTGGCCGGTCCGAGTCGCTCCTGTTCCTAATAGGGTTAACTGGAGGACCCTCTGTCAAGGTTTACTTTGTCATAGTTTCCTCGGAGGTAGAAGAAGGGAAAGAAAGGAATTGGAAAAAGCCAAGGAACATTAAGCTAAGGAAAGCTAAGGTTCCTTGTACCTCAGGTATTTTGGTACCTTTTCTATACCCCAGTCGGTCCCCTCCAACCCTGGTCTCCAGTAATCCGGGTGTCAGTCAATTGGACCCTTCCGTATTTAAGTCATTATCTTCGCCACATCTCTACTTCCCACCCCACACTCCATCATTCTACCCGAACTAATACATATCATTACAGCATTACAGCATTAACATACCTTTTTTACATCCAACTACAATACTTACATTACTTGGATTTCCCTCTTAATTTCTTTGACTACCTATTACAACCAAACTTAAACTCAAACATTACTCGACGACTGTTCGTTCTACCGACCCATCGCATCGTCACACAATATGATGCAGATGCTTGATCACAATAGCTATTCATCAAGAAACCACCAGCCTTTCCAGTTCTTCCCCCAGCAAACCCTCGACGGCACCTCGAGTACAAATAACGGCTTTAACCGGTCAACACTCTCAACATTAGATACTGCCGCCGCCGCTATCGCCGCTTCTCAGCGACACAGGACGCCTGCGACATCATCGTCGCAACAGAGCTTCGAGGGGGGAAGCAACAGCCAAAGTCTGACCCAGGTTCCCGACTTGATGCCGTCAGACTCGTGGATGCTTCACAGTAGTCAACAAACCCCTAGAGCAACACATCGCTTTAGCCATCAGCGCGAATCCTCTCTCTCTTCGCTAGGATCTAACGGTCCAGCATCGCCGTACAATGCCAGTACATCGAATCCGCACATCGCCGTCCCCGATTCAGGGAATGACGGGTATCACGACATGGGAGGTGGCGAAAACAACTACGCATACAGCATGGGAAAGCCTATGATGCCTGACAACTTCTACGCGAACGCCCTGTTCAACAACCGCGATAGCAATATTACTAATGGTAACAGTAATAACTACCACAATAACCGTAATATCATTAGCGGTCAGCATATGTCGCGCGATGTATCCTCGGTTGATGGCTTGAGCAACCTAGCGAATCAGCAGCAACACAAGTCAAGGAGTGACCGAGGCTTAGCTCCGGCTCCTGAGTTGTCAATTGGTGGTGGTTCTTCTGCCAGATCTCATCCAGTTTCGGTGGCGAGTTCAGTTGCGGGTGACTCACCCGCGACGCCATCTTTCCACGAGACCGAAGACGATTGTCGAAGATCAAGGAATGGTGAGGCCTCCATTCTTATGTCGCCCTTTTTGTGCGATTCCGATCCTGACTTTGACAACTACTTACAACTTCTTGATGACACAGTTTTTCACAACCCACAAGTTCCTAAGCTAGACCGCACCATGACCGACATCTATAACGACGAGCTCTATAACCCCAACTTCACTATAACGTCAGCTTCTCCACCGCCCCATACACAGATGGCGATGTCGCCAAGTAACGACTTGTTCGCTCAGAGGCTCCAGGCCGCGAACAGTCAACACCTGAGCGTGGTACAATCGCCTGTCTCGAGCACATCGCGAGATGATCAATCTCCGTTCCGGCAAGGCTCGCCGTACGCCTCCGCTATCAACGATTTCCCTCAGGTGGGCGTGGAGCAGATGCACATCGGATCGGCTCGACAGATGAACCAGCGGTTGAAGGCTGAACGAGACGACAAGGAACTACAGCAACAGATGGCGCGCAACTCTACGCAGCAGCAAGGAACACCAAACACGATCTCGCCGAAGGATGCGATGCTTGACTTCAACGAGTCGGATGATGGTTCTAATATGCCGCTATTTCAGCCGCATGAGACCAGCAGTTACAGCATGGAGCCTACGAACAACGGGGCCACAAATGCAGCGTCTAGGACCATCTCGCAACACTCAAGTCCATCCTTCCAGTCAATGGCGTCGACACCAATACAGGCCGCATTTAACTTCTCTATGCCGAACAATATACAGATGCCACAACAGTATCCTTTCATTGCGCACCGGCAACAGCAACAGCGCTCGACCCCTACAACCTCAACATATTCAAGGGTGAGCTCGACCGAAGCTAGCAACTCGGAGGGTGGCGATATCCCAAGCCAGAAACCAGCTGGGGCTGGTGCGGATGGAGGTACTTACACCTGTACGTATCATGGCTGTACGCTACGGTTTGAGACGCCAGCATTACTACAAAAGCACAAGCGCGAGGGGCATCGACAAGCCAATACCTTAAGCCACGTCAGGTCATCCCCGACAACAACGAGTGGAATGTCTGGCAACATGCTCAACAGTCAGGCTGGGCCGCACAAGTGTGAGAGGATAAACCCGAGCACGGGAAAGCCATGCAATACGATCTTCTCTAGGCCCTACGATCTTACGCGACACGAAGATACGATTCACAATGCACGCAAGCAAAAAGTCCGCTGCGACCTCTGTACGGAAGAGAAGACATTTAGTCGGGCAGATGCGCTTACAAGGCATTACCGCGTCTGCCACCCGGATGTGGAATTTCCGGGCAAGCATCGGAGACGAGGCGGTGTTGGCGTATGAGCTGGCGCATAATGAAGCCTAAACTCTCATACTCTTTGCAACGTATGCCCTATGCACTGCCCTTGGCAGTGGGAAGTGCGATTTACGGGCTAGAAGGTTCCTTGGTTGGAGGGTATTTTTCGAATGCCGTTCGAATGGTGCTCGAATGATCTGGAAGCAGGGCGGACCCAATGCAATGCCCAATGCAAAAGCAAAACCGAGGCGTAGCGAGTGGGGTTCCGTTGACGTTTGGAGATAGGTTCGATATCAAGGGTCCAACCCAACGTCAATCTGCAGGGACCTGCGGGCTAATGAATGCATCTGGCTATTTGCGGCATGGATCGCTCCTAGCGGTGGTCCGGCTTCTAACTTGGGCCACAAACCGTGCTGATCAATTAGGACCCTTGGGTTGGGGCCCGACCGCCGTCCCCCGCAGCACTCATGACTGGCTAGCAACTGGCTAGCTACGAGCTAGCGACTTAGCTGCTGGCTGTATGACGTCTCCCTATGACGTCACGTTTGGGAACTTCAGGGCTTTAGGTGTGGACCGCCGAGTGCTACAGCATCACCACCTACATCATATTCCATTTCGCTTATCGTGGTTTTGCATCATTGACATAATTTTTCTGGTACATTCTACCGGATCGCTTTACCCTCGATTCCGTTTTCCGCTTCCTGACGAACTCCCATGCAGCCAATCGGTTCCTGTGGGACATGCATGATGCTGTTTCGCATCTGTCATCACTATGCATTCGATTCCGGGCTACTTAGGTAGTCGGCAGGTAAATAGGCGTCACTATTACTCGAGAGCGGAGCTGAAATGATAAGGGATGGAATTCAGGTTCCTTATCTATTTCTCCTTATATTTCCTTATTTTGTCATTCCATGTATTTCTTACGGGGTTTACGGGGCTACGGGTCCGGGTACCTTATAGACTTGGGAAGGAAAGAAAATTGCCGGAATCGGATCAGCAATGACTTTTTTTTTTTTTTGCTTTCAACAGCGCTACACTTATTTTTAATGGCCTTCTCGTCTGTATAATTTTCGTCTCTGCCGTCAATTAGGCAGTATCTATTATCTTACACCCGTTGCACTTGCCGGGTGCTGTACGATTCTGGCCGGGAAACAAAAGCGAGAGAGAGAGAAAGTATTTACATAGGCTTCGCTGCAAATGATTAGGGAGAGGAGGCACGATGAGACGAACATTTTAAATTACGATTGTATGATCAGCGGGTGTATCTTTTTACCTTTGTTCATTTCATTGCTTTTTCCACAGCAACACATACATAGTATTGGGTGGTACGCAGGATGATAAAAAGGGGATGGGACGACATGTCGGCAGACAGAAAAAGATTGTATTATGACTATGATAGCGGGATGACGGTATGGTTGAAAAGTCGAGAGCCGACGGGAGCTCTGCCAAATATCAACTCGATATTATATTATAGAATTAATGACCCTGCGAAGGTACTCTACATATTAATACTACCAGCCTGAGTCTTGTGTAGTATACCTATATATCTATCTCTTGCATATATTATAACTGTGATGATATGGATTTTATCTTTGTTTTTATCTTCGATTTGAGGGGTGAATGATATGATATGATATGGTATGGTGATGCGCTCTCGCTCTCGCGTGTATGCATACGATACGTGTTTGATGCTGGATGCTTTTATAGGTAGATTAAGCTTATATTTGAGGGCGCGCGGACCTAACGGGTGGAATCAACCATAGCTCGTGTTCCTTGGCATTGGAACCTCGGTCTAGGGCGGATTCTCCGCTCGGTAAAAAGGGTTTAGTTTCATTTGTTTGCCTTATTACATAGGTAGATTTGCTGTTGTTATTGGTGCTTTATGGAACTGATTTTACTTTTTATCTTTACTTTTTTTCATTTTACTTTTTTTTTTCATGATCCTTGCGTGCTTGTGGTGATATGTCTGATGTTGTTGGGTGGACGTATGTAAGTGAGATAAGTACATGTACATACTTGGACTTACATATGCGCCGTACCCGAGGCTTAGGTATGTACTTAATCTGTCATTTCCAATTGATCTGTTTACACTACATTAGGTACCTACCCGACTGACCTGCTGCTACATATGTTACCTACATAGGTGCGCATCATGTAGGATTATATAGCTACGCATATATATGTCGTGTACGTGTATAGTATAGTATATATAGGGTATTCACCGTGGTCCGGTTATCAACAATAATTGCCGCAAATGCAGCGAGATTGGGGGACTGGCAGCGGACGTCTCCACGTATATCGTCGAATGGATGCTGCCGAGGTTGGTTGGTTTATTGGCGATGCGATGCGATGCGATTGCGTCGGACTGGAGTTGCTTGGAAGTAAGCAAGTAAGCAGGCACAAGCAAGCAAAGAATAACAGAGTAGAGCTAAGCTTAAGGCATGGATATCATCATGTATGTGTATGTATGTACGTGCATGGCGCAAATGATAATATCCAGATAGTAGTTAGTGTACCTAATGTATTGTACAGGAGGTATGTATGTAGATAGCCCGCCGTTAGGTAGCATCTTACCCTACCTCCAGCGGGTTAAAAGAAACAACAGAAGGTAAAAATAAAAAAACGAACAAAAAAAAACAATTGCTTAGAAATGATTAGTGACATAGTGTATATCCTGCTTTATGCGCATGTAAGCAAGTTTTTAATAATAAGTCGAAACACCCTTATTAGGGCCACCCTAGTGGGGGCCACCCATTTCCCATACAAAATCAACGATTTCGCATATTTATATTTAATTTAAGAAAATAGATAAAAATATACGGTTTTTAATTTTAAATAGAGTATTATATTCTTATTATATATAAAAATTGAAAAAACGTCAGGGCTAATATTTATGGTGAAATGAGTATAAAAGTATACATTAACAATTATACATACAAATTTATATGTAAAACTGTTAAAGGATATTATTGCTTTAAAAAGTTATAAACGTTTATAAGGTTTTATAATAATTTAATAAAATTTTTATATAAAATTAAATATTAAACTTTTTAAATAAATAAGTTATATATTTTATATTTAATTTAAAAGTTATATTAAAACGTGTAGGAAGGACCAGGTATGGGTAATAATTAGGTAAGGATTAGGTGTACACCAATAAGTGTACGGCAAAGGAAAAGGAAGGAAACGAAACACACGGTACTGAAATGAGGTGTCAGATTAGTCAGCCATGTCAGGTGACCTGAAAATCCCTAGTCTCATGTAAAATAGCGGTGTAACACGCGTTCCCACGATTTTACCTCAATCAATCAGATCATCAGAAATATGATGAATTAGACCTCATATAACGCCTATTCAGTACGTATTAGTTGTGTGACAATTAAGAGTCTCATACGTTCGATTCCGATTTAACGCTAGGAAAAAACCGTGCCAGATCCTAATCCCTGCCAATTGGTACACCACCCAAAAAGACCTCACGTTCGAGTCAAGTAACGAGCATGATTTTGAGCATAAAAGTGCCAGTTTTCGCCGTCTTGTCGAAACCTAGGGGGGTGTGTCGCATATAATAAGTAATGACATTTTATGACATTACAAGTTACCTTTTGGTCAAGTGGATAATCTGACATGAGGCTATCACGATCTGTTGTTGCTTGTTGTTAAGTTGTGTGTGTGTGGGTTAGCTTAAAAAGGAAACCCTTTTAGGCTTAGCCCCACGCACGTTGTGGCACGTGACTAGATTACATAATTAGCTATTCCCCATATTCCAACAAAACGGTCTTTATTTAATAATATTAATTTTATATTTATAATATATTAATTGGTAAAATTATAAGCAATAATATCCCTTAATAGCTTTACATATAAATTTATATGTATAACTGTTAATATATACTTTTATACTCATTTCACCACAAATATTAGCCCTGACGTTTTTTCAATTTTTATATATAATAAGAATATAATACTCTATTTAAAATTAAAAACCGTATATTTTTATCTATTTTCTTAAATTAAATATAAATATGCGAAATCGTTGATTTTGTATGGGAAATGGGTGGCCCCCACTAGGGTGGCCCCAGTAAAGGTGTTTCGACTTATATTTTTATCTATTTACTGCGTGGTGTATTTGAGATACGACCTGTGCCATACATTAGGTACACTACATACATAAATGTAGTAGGGTTAGGTACACTCTACCTACATATATGACATAGGTGCTACATAGTTCAATGCTGCGCTGCGTTGCGTTGCGTTCGTATCCATACTCACCTACATGCATACCTACCTATGTACATTACCTAACCTAGGTACGTATGTAATCCCATCAAGGCTACTGCACGACATGCATATTCGTTGCATAACCCCGAGGCACCAACGACGTCACCGGGCATGACCGACAGGGGTCCAAACTTAGAAATGTCGTCGCTCTGCGTTTTTACCCCCCACCCCAACCCCCAACCCCCAACCCCCACCCCCCACCTCCTGCCCTCTCGCTCGTATACATATACTGCTGCGCATAAAATAATATATGTACATATGCTGCAGAATAGGCGGAATAGGCAAACGGAAGCGTTCATCGGGGCGCGGTTTCGGCCTGCGGCTGCCTTCGGTATAGCCGGTACCTACATAGGTTAGGTATACTATGCATGGCCATAACAAGTAAAGTACCTAAGGTATTGTTGAGTCAGCTATCCTTTACTCTCGTTGGCTCGTTTCTTCTAGAATCTACTCGGCATTAGCCGAAGCCACCCGGCCGGCTCGGGATTAGAGGTCCGCCTCGCTTATATGGAAGCTACCTAGGTACTTCTAGCTATGTAGGTACATCTGCTAATTTAGCCACATGTGAAAATTACAGGGGCCGTGTGGCTTGATCAGGGACGGGACGTTTGTGGCGGTGTTTCTATAACACGAATCAACACGTAACCTACTAGCATAAACAAGGACGTCGCCTCAACAATTTAAATACTGCTGCCTATAGCTTCTGCTTTCAAGTTTATACTTACATGTGAGAGGCACGCGCGGCTATCCGCCTCCCGCCACGAGCTGCGAATATGTGCTTCGCCGCAAGACTACGCAAATCAATGTTATACAAGGGTCGGCCATAGATCTATAACCATCCTCTCGGGTAGATCTCGCCTCCGCCTCCGCCTCCGCCTAACCTAGTCAGTTGACCATTATACGATTTGAAAAGAACGAAACCGAAAATTCTATAATTGATTTGAGGCAGCCTATCACTTTCTACTCGGATACTGCGCTCTTATTCTCCTTGGTGCTCCAGGCTGCATTTTGCCCCTATTGTAGGGATCACGAATTCCGCGGAGCTCCAATGTAAAAAAAAGTTTCTATCATGTGAATTAAAAAAAAAATCAAGTATTATCGTGAAACCCTGAAATTTTTTATGTATTTATGGGGCTATATGAAGCAAGTTAATCACGTAGTCTACTTTTGGAAATTGTTCAGCTGGAAGCGGTGGGCTGATTCTCACCATTGCCCAGCACAGCTGTGCGTACGTCGGAGAACAGGGGTACAATACCCGTCCAGAGTTGGAACTGTAGGCAAACTTCGTTAGCAACATAGGTACAGAATCATAGTCAGCGCTATTGTTGATTCTCACGTACCTGGTAATAGCCTTGGGAGGCGAGCACCTCTAGACCAGGAATAGTAGTCCATCCCGAGTTCTCGGCCAACTCCATCAATGGCGTACGGCGAGGCTTGTAAGCCATCTCTAATAAAACTCGGGGGCCTTCGATATTCTTAGTCTGCTGTAACAGGGTTGTTAATAATTCCCACATCGAATTATCGATCGGCTTGTCTGCGGGCACTGTGCTAATAATGACGTTTGGTAGCTTGTGTACCTGGCTGGCCTCGGCTACCTGCTCGATCTTGATGTTGTCACGGAATGACGAAGACGAACGAAGATAGTCTGCTGCATTAGGGTTTCGTGCGACGACGTAGATAGGGCTGTATCCGAGGGAGTGCAGAGCATATATAGCGGCTCGGCTAGTACCACCAGAGCCCACCACCATTGCACCGCCTGCCGTTGATTCCGTTGCCGTCACCAGTCCAGCCGACCGCAGCGAATAGACCATGCCACGCCAGTCTGTGTTATCGCCAAGCAAGCGTGGTTTCGATCCATTCTGCGAAGGTATAGGTATTACTGTGTTCACGGCACCAATGGCGGTGGCCGACTCCGAGATCTCATCAAGTAGCGGCACGATGTCAAGCTTTAATGGAATCGTGACTGACGCTCCCCCAAAATCGGGTGACGTGATTGTTTTTATCACATCTGTGGCAGAAGAAGTTTCGAACAGAGAGTAGTTATGAGGCAACCCAGATTGGCGGAATAGGCTGTTGTGCAAAGCCGGTGACCGCGACGCAGAAATCGGGTTTCCAATAAGGTAGAACCGCTTAGGCTCAATTTCCCCGATTAGAGCTAGGCCACTGCGGATCTCAGCGGCTGATAATTGGCCAGGAGCTGCTTTGAATGGTAGGTCAGGATGTGAAACGGGTGTTAGGAAGCCATTCAATATCCGGGAGAGCTTCCCAACGGTGCCCATGTTGAGAGCTATGATCGGCTTCCCGTGCGCAGCAAACATCCTATCCTTAAAGGTAGCCAACGAGAAATTGTCGTCCAGTTTCTTTGCAACACCTACAAGCTTGATGATGTCACCGTATTGCAAAGCTCGGTTGTACCACGTTTGCCAACCGCCATTCCTCCAGGACAGCTTACCCTCTGGGTCATGATGCGACGCGATAATCCGTGTAGATTTACCTAGAGACTGGATGATTGTATCTAGAGTTTCATCCGAAAGCGTCATCTCGAGGTCGACATATTCCACTCCTGTACGTGCTGCCGTTTGGTATAGGGGAAGCAGCTCCTTTTCGGATGTATAGCTAAAACGACCACCTTGGGAGTTAGATCGGACCGTAAATATGATTGGTATTTTTGCGGTAGAGCGTAGAAGTGATATCTGTTTTCCTACTGATTCGGGGGAGATGTCGTCAAGTAGGTCAACTCGTAATTCTACGGCGTCCGCACCAACTACAACTCGCGGGATCACGTCCAGCGCTGATGATACGCTGGGCACAGTCAGGGACACAAAAAAGGACTGTCGCTTCTTCTTGGCGTCCTCAAGATGATTACCTCTCCCAGTAATTGCTAATACGAATCGGGAAAAGTCGGCAGGGATATCTTGGATACCTCCGGGCGAATCAAGGTAAGGACTGTGATATTCGTAGTTACTACATTCTTGAAAGAAGGGCTTGCGTCGCTCATATACGCCTCGTATCTCTTCGGTGTAAGCAGGACGTGTCTTATCCCGTGTCAGATATTCTACCATTTGTTCGACGTCGCGATTAACAACGAGAACTACGCCGCCATTGCGATGGTAAGAAATGAGTAACTCCCGAGCCTCGGGGGTTTCAACGATGCCACCACCACAAGAGAAGACGTGGCCCCGGTCTTTGTTCTTGAGGACATCCTTTAGAAGCTCGAGTTCGTCGCTCCTGAAACCTTCCCAGCCCCGACCACTTTCCTGTATAATCTGAGGGATCGTCATGCCGACCCGCCGCTCCAATTCATGGTCAAGATCAATAAAAGGGCGTCCGAGTATGCTGGCGACCCAACGACCTGTCGTAGTCTTTCCGGCGCCTCGCATACCGATAATGATGATAGAAGACCCGGTCTCAGCTTGCTTTGCCTTCTTGTGAGATGTAGGCACAACATCATCGCCCTCTAGGCCAGCCCCGAATGACTGGGCTAACACATCCCACCAGCCGGGCCACGTCTTTCCGGTGCATTCGCGTTCCAGGATTAGAACAGGTCCCGGTGCTATTATGGAAATGACGCTAAAGCTCATTGCCACGCGGTGGTCGTCATAACAGTAAATGCCCTCGCTCGGCGTTGAAAGTTCCGTCAGCTTCTTACCGGCAATGACAATACCGTCCTCAAGCTCACTACAATGTACACCGAATTTAGCGAGCTGCTCTCTCATTGCTGCGATACGATTGCACTCTTTGACGCGTTGGTTGGCAATTCCAGTGATCCGCGTCTCGCCAGATGCTACCGCTGCAAGAACGGATGCTGTCAAGAAGGCATCAGTCATAGGCTCCATATCGACTTCAATACCCTTCAAGCCGCCTGGGCTCGGCCCAGTCACCGTCGTTGACGTAGCAGTCTGTTCCACAGTGCATCCCATGGGACGTAGCACATCGGTTGCGAAACGGGCGTCACCCTGCAGGGAACTTGCGCCGATGTTTGGGATCGTACAGGTAGTCCCGGTTATGGCTGCAACCGCGAGAGGGTACGTTGCTGAGCTCGCATCGCTTTCTACAACATATTCATCTGGGTTTTTGTATACACCTTGAGGAATGTGGTACGTGTGTGGCTCGTCGGCTGATTTTGTAACGGTAACACCAAACGACTTCATCATGGCGATAGTCATATCGATGTAAAGTTGTGAGATTGGCTTGCCGCCCACCAAGCGAAGGGTCACAGGCTTCTTGGCATACGGAGCGCACATTAGGAGAGACGAAACGTATTGGGATGAAATCGTAGCAGCTAGTTCGATGACACCACCATCCAGTCCACCAGCAGCATCAACTTGTACTGGGAGACTGTGTTCCTGTCCAAGGTATTTGATATTGATACCGTTTGATCGTAGGGCATCAACGAGGGGGCCTATAGGTCTGACCTTCATCCTGGCATTTCCGGTTAGGACAGTCGAAGTCGCGGTTGAAGGTGAGCACAAAGCGACTACTGTTGTTAAAAAACGAGAAGCCGTGCCCGCATTTCCGAGGTAGAGAGATTCGTCACTCGCTTGGAGCTGTCCGCCTTGTCCTGTAACCACGAGGACTTCGCCAGCGTCCTCCCACGAATAGGAGGCCCCATTGAGTTTGGCGATTGCCGACAACATGTACTCGGTATCATCCGAGTGGAGGAGATTCTTGACTCGGCAAGTTCCCTGACCAAGTGCAGCAAGTACCAGAGCCCGGTTGGAGATGCTCTTGGACCCAGGAGGGGTTACTTGCACATTGAGTCCTTCAGGCACTCCCGGCTTAACGCGAATAGCAGGGGAAAGGACAACTCTGATAGCGCTATCGTCGACTACGCTAGCTCGAGGTTCATGTGTTTGACCTACGGCAGATAGAAGTACAATTTTCTTCTTCTTACCTTCGTTCTTCTTATCTACGGCCATCTTCTCAAGTAGCACGTCAACGGGACATTTCTTACCGGCCGTTAACTTCACAATGCGCTTGTCATGGAGGGAGGTCGGTAATTCGTAGCTTGAAATACACTTGACCAGCCGAGCTACTGCTCCAGGCCGTAAAACGCCAAGGTAACGAGCCAGTTCAGCTTCCTTAACCATTCCGATAGCTACAGCCTCGCCATGCAAGACTTGAGGTGTGAGAATTGCCTCGTACGCGTGACCAATGGAGTGACCAAAGTTAAGGAGGTTTCGTAGGCCGCCCTCCTTTTCATCCTTGGAGACAACTTCGGCCTTGACGCGAGCCGAGGCGAGAACGATGCGCTTAAGTATGGCTCGAATTGGAAGTAACCTATCGCTGGGGTCGGCAGTCTTGGATCGAATAGTGCTTAGGATTAAAGCAGCATTTTCTTCCAGGGCCGTAAACTCAGACTCATTCCATATAGCAGCTGTCTTAATCACCTCGGCCATGCCGTTGATGAACTCGCGCACCGGGAGGGTTGCGAGAAACTCGAGATCAATGTAGATGCGCTGGGGCTGCCAGAACGACCCGATAAGGTTTTTGCCCATAGGGGTATCAATGGCAGTCTTGCCGCCAATAGACGAGTCGACCATAGAAAGTAGGGTGGTGGGAACCTGAACAAAGCGAACGCCGCGCATGAAAGTAGCAGCAACGTAACCGATCATGTCACCAATAACACCACCACCTAGAGCAACGATGACTGTATCCCTCGTACATTTTTCGGAGAGCATCCAGTCCTCTATTTCAGCCTTAGTCTCACGGCTTTTAGAAGTTTCACCCGGGGGGATTGTATAGGTCAGAAGCCGAGACTGTAGGCCTCGGGCCTCGATGGCCTTATTGAAGATATCCACGAAAGGAGGAACATAGCGATCATGGAGATTAGTATCGGTAATAAGAATATAGGTAGAGGATTTGATGTTGTCGAGGAGGTCTTTAGAAACGAAAGATCGCCAGATGTCGTGGTCGACGATGATAGAGTCGGATCCAAGAATAGAGATTCGGGTTGGACCCGACGCAGTGCTGGCCTGATCGGTCATTGTGCTGCTGTAACACTAATGACGATCAGTGTAATCCGAACCAGAGTGTCGTCTGTGACTAACAAGCCTCGCTAGGTGTAAGGCTGAAAAGAAGCGTTTATACCATACGAGTAGCAAGGATAAGGACAAGGGGTCCCGAAAGGAGCCAGTCCACTTGATCTGGAGGAATTCGAGGAATTCGAGGAATTCTAGAGAGAATTGGTCATTTACACCATGAGATGAGAACACACCTAATAAGAGGCGTGTTTCCTTTTGAATCTATGGAAACATGGAATGAATAACTGGCACCTAAATAAATCAGCCAGATAGGTGCTTCAGTCTGAACAATGAAGTTTGCTATGGTATGAGTCGACGCTTTGAGCTAGGGTCCGAAGCGGTCCCTGAACCATAAAAATTTGGTTTGTTCCTCGTAGAATCTTTGTGGTTAAAAAGGAAATTGGCCAATAGAATATCAGGTATGTAACTTGTAAACGCTCGTGGCAATGGAGGCGCGACTCCGATTTGCGGGGCAAGGGTAGAGGGGCTCAGGAGCTTGATAAACGATTAAGCGTGTTTAATCATTAATATTGTTATAGACGGTTATACTCAACTAAACATAAAGAGAACATCGATAGTTAAACATTGCTTCACCATAACTTATACATACCTAGGTAGTTAAGGGACGACATAACTCTGCAACTTTATCCTTATTCTTACCTCCTAACTTTATTTCATTAGGCTATATCTTCTGTATCTATCTAATGATCCTTAGTCCTGATCTTAGATATACTGGGAGACATTTCATACACCGAAAGTTTTTCGGAGAAATAAAAAAGAAACCATACGAAAGCTCAACCAACATTCAACATGCGGTATGTCTCATTTATATTTCTCTAGACGGGTGTTATCTGTAATCCCAACATCTATAATACCAATCGGAGGGAACGCGTCGTAGTCGGTGATAATAGGTAGGTCCGAACATTGCGTGTTGACGCCATTGATTTGAACATTTGATAGGTATACCAAACCCCGACTACGCGCCGTGAATACCTACACAGAAATTCGAATCCAAATTCGGGATTTGCTTATCTCGGCACATAACGGATGCTGCTCTTCGCGAAGCTAACCAGCATCGACGTACCTTAGACGTCTAGGTTATATGTTTCCTCTCCTGATAGATATCCAAAGTCGGTCAAGATATAAATAAAGGAGTCGAATTCACACCCAGTATCATTTACATAAGCGTCTGACAGTCTAGAGTCAAGCCATGACGGGGGCATAAAATATTTATTATTAATAAATGTACCTGAGCCTAACCTCCTTTGTATACCCCAAGGGTCATCTTTCCGCCTAGATTGGCAAGTCCGCAATGAATGGATCCCGGAAAGCCTCGCTATTTCGCGCCTTTTTCATAGTTATGGAAATTCTTTTAGTCATCTAACAGATCCACTGTAACCCATTAAATGATGAGATCGAATGGTTATTTAGGAATGGCGAGTCCAGTTCTATTCGTCTTTATTCCTTTATTGTCGTGTACGATATTGTTTTTTGTTAGTTGATACGTAGCAAAACGCCAATAAAGATCAGCAATCCGAAGTCGCTATTGACGTGAAGCCGGGAAACGCTTCACTAGCGCCGGCTTGTCTCGTAGTTGGTGTAACAAATAGTATAGCTTCCGGCATGGACGAGCTCCCGATCGACTCGGAAAAGCCCGAGACCGATTCCCAGCCGGGCACCGGATCGGTCAGCAGACAAGAGTCTATCGCGGAGCCTAACATGTCTCGTATACGCTCATCTCTCGCCCGTGCGCGATCAAATAATGGACACGGGTGCGCCGACTTAGAAGAAGGCGACGCGACTGATGACACACTTACACCTGCCCAGCGTCATATTGAAAAAGATCCCTTCGAGGTATCTTGGGACGGCGATGACGATCCCTTGTGTCCTCGGAGCATGACCACAGTCCGCAAATGGCTTGCTGTAATAACTGTTGGCATGGGAAGTCTTTGCGTGTAAGTGTACTTTGGCTACCTACCGCATGAGTAGGCCTACTCAACCTCAAACATATTCTGACAAATGTAGGACCTGTACGAGTTCTATTTACGCGTCGACGTACAATCAGATGAATCCGGAGTTCCACGTATCGAGTATTGTTGGCACCCTTGGGCTATCGCTTTTTGTCCTCGGTAGTATGTTAATCATAAGAGCCCTTAAGTTGTCTTTGCTAAATCTTCAACTCTAGTTGCCCTTGGTCCCCTTCTCATGAGCCCACTGAGTGAGTTTATCGGAAGGCGGCCGATTTATATTGCCTCGTGGGCCATGTTTCTGATATGGTTAATACCAAGTGCCGTAGCACGTAACATCGCGACAATGCTAGTGGTATGTTCACTTAGGAAACGTGAGGCACCCTAGCTTTATTATAACGGCGGGCTGATGTTTCCTAGGCACGATTTATCGACGGTTTCGCCGGAAGCTCATTCCTCAGCGTCGCCGGTGGCACAGTTAGCGATATGTTCAGACGAGACCAGATCCAGGCGCCAATGGTTATTGTATCTTTAAGCCCCTTTATCGGTTCGTGATCATCGGTCTATATGTATTCATATAGCCCAATACTAACAAGTTGCAGGTCCTAGCTTAGGTCCTCTACTCGGTGGATTTATCAACTACAACACAACTTGGAGGTGGACGTACTACGTATGTTTTTGGATATAATCTCAAGGCCCACGTTGCTAACTTTTGAATGTTGATAGGCAATGATCATCTGGGCTTTCCTTGAATTGGTCATGATTGCTATTTTTGCACCGGAGACATACCGTACGTGATCATAAAGGATATTACCTAGAGAGTGAGTGTTAACCATAATTTAGACCCCATCAGGCTCCGAGAGAAAGCTAGAAAACTAAGAAAAGAGACCGGTGACGACCGATGGAAATCACCGATGGAAAAATCGACCAAGTCCGTGGCGGTGACCATTGGACATTCCCTCCTACGACCATTTGAGTTGCTGATATTCGAGCCAATGTGTCTATTGCTCTGCCTGTTCTCTGCTATTTTGTTGGGAGTCCTATACCTGTTCTTCGGAGCATTCCCCCTAGTCTTTGGTAATACTTACGGTTTCAATCTCTGGCAAACCGGTCTAAGCTTCCTCGGAATCTTTATCGGAATGATCGTCGCCGCTGCAACTGACCCCATATGGCGGCGCATTAACGAGCGGCTTTTAGAGCAAAATGACGGTATACCGGAACCTGAATTCCGACTGCCACCAGCAATTGCAGGTGCTGTCGCGGTTCCTATTGGGCTTTTCATATTTGCTTGGACCGCATATCCTTGGGTTCATTGGATGGTACCTATCATTGGATCTGCTATATTCGGTTCCGGTACACTCTTGGTGTTTACCGGAATATTCACCTTCCTCGGTAAGTTGGAGAAACCCACGAGATTGCAGTTTCTGGATTTCACGACTAACGGGCAATCGTAACAGTGGATGCGTACCCGCTCTACGCTGCTTCGGCCCTTGCTGCTAACAGCTTCGCTAGGTGTACTTTCGCTGGTAAGTTGAAACTCAGAAGTGAACACCCCTTGATACGCACCATCTACTAACCTAACTTTTTAATAGCCGCATTTCCCCTCTTCGGAATACAGATGTATCATAAACTTGGTTACCAATGGGGGTCTAGCTTGTTAGCATTCCTCACAGTGGCGATGATGCCTTTCCCGTACCTGTTTTTCCGATATGGAAAGCGAATCCGAAAGACGAGCAGATTTGCTAGGAGGTAAGTAAAGTAAGAGATGTATACGTATAGGTTATGACCTGGCTTGATATGAGAGATGGCACAAAATGTTTAATGCGAATAACGATATAAACTACATATGTAGCTAGAAGTAAATACACATGATAAATGATGTACTTTTACTTTTTACTGCCTCTACTTATCACCTGGATCTAAAATGGGCGTCCAGGCAATCATCTTCTCACAAGACTACACACATCTCAAAATAAGGTTCACCTGACTGAAGATATAACGATTATCTAACATATTAAATTACGATTAAGATGAGAGCGTTAACTATAGACCTGAGCTGCTTGCAAAGGTCATAAGTTTGGCCGCAATGAGACTAAAATGATAATAGTCACGAATATTTTCCGTCTGATTTCTGTTGGCCAGCTGGAAACAGGTGTGATATCCGTCACGTCGTAGCACCTCTACTAGGAACCAACTCATCGATGATAGCTTCATGCCCGCTACCTAGCTCCTTGACTGGCAATCTGTTGCCGGACTGGTAGTACTAGATGAGCTGTGACTAGTCGAAACTCCAAATAAATAGTCCCCTCCCCTACTAATTCGTTGGGGTTTCCGTATGCTTCAAATGATTGTTGCATAGCAACAGAAAGTTCCACCCAACCTGTGTTTTTAGGTATAGGTACTTGGACGAGCCTGTTATATTTCTTTCTGTCTCTACCCCTTAGGGCTAATGCAGTCCTTTCTCTCCTCCCCATTATCTGTCCAGATTTAGCATCAAGAGGATCCTACCCCAGAGGAAGGTCTCTGATCCTAAGAACGCTATGTCGGGGTTGAGTTTCCAACCTGCTGTACACGGTAGCATGGTTCACATCATGGATATCCAATGGCCTCCCGTCAGGCCTGGCATCGCTCCGTTTGGACGTGATATTTCCCTGGAAATCGAGTGTTTGTGTGGTAAAGTCCGTATACCACTAAGAACTCCCCGACAAGAAATATATGCTGACAACGTGCTCTCGTAGATTTCCGCTACAATTCACGGTCATGTCCCCCTCCAGGTAAGTTGCCATCGCTGTGATCCGATGCGTTAGCGACTTTGAAACTGACTCGGAATTAGCGTATCTGCCATTGTCGCGAGTGCAAGAAAATTACCGGCGGAACCCACGGTGACTTCTTGCTCGTCCGGAACAACAGCATGCTCACTTGGAGGTGCAATACTGGTAAGCTCTCCGTATTCCCTGCGGCCTTCCATGTTTGCTCCTTATGCCACGTCAAGATGAGAGAACCCATATTCACGCCCGTTTAGCAGAACTGAAGGCTTTCTCTTACTATGTCGGAGAGGAAGAAACAGAGAACAACGTCAAGAACGTCTTCCGCTGCCCCACTTGCTATACTCCCATTTTCATCGGCCAGGGAAACCCAAATTCCAATATAATGCTGTTCTTCGTCGGCTGTCTCGCTGACCCCACGTGGCTGGATGATCACAAGCCCGATTCCGAGACTTTCACGGGAGACAGGTGCGCTTGGCTACCGCTTATAGCTCCACCCTCAGGTCCATCCCCTGGGCTGCAGCCGAAGTCAGAATAGAAGGATATCGGAATGGCGTCTCTGGACGAATATTAAGTTAATTAGAGATCTTGTTACCCCGAGTCGTGGACCTAAACGATGATGTGTCTTGGTCGCGTGACGTATACGTTAACAATGTAAAATCTTCTCTTCGTAACTTCTTGCTTTTATCTTCATGTAGGTAGGATCGGCTTCGCGTTGGCTTTATCGTTCGGGTTGGTCGCATACGACCTGCGAGGAATGCAATAGATGACGTGATAGCAATACGAATAGGCAAGATAGCCAATGTTCATAATGCATGACACACCGTTGCCAATATTCACCTTGACGGCAGTATCTTCCTTGCGTATTCGCGGCCTAGCTTTAATATCGCTCTGACATGATCTTCGAGCCGCCTATCCTTGCGCCTCCGCATCCAAAGTAATACGATACCCAAAACCACCATATCTGCTGCAAGATGCTTCGAGACAATCCATAACATCCAACTAGTCCATGCTTTGAAGCTCTTTTCCTTCTTAGACCTCCACTCGCGCCCGGCCGTAATTTGTTCCCGTAGAGCCGCGACCTCAGCGGATAACCTTACTACGGCGCGCTCTACTTTTCGCGACCACCTATCGCCCTTCTTCACGTATTCTCCATCGTCTTCGTCGCCCTGTCTCTGGCGATACTCCTGTTCCGCAGCATCGTCCTCGCTCATTGGGCTGAGCACCTTCATAGGTCCCTCCGTCCCACTTAATGGTGCTTGGAAATGTCGGGGCTCGGAAAATATAGCATCCTTCGGTGATGCATCAGATGACGAGGGGCTGTTATTCTTAATCTGGTCCCAGACAAATTCGAGTTCTGCAACCAGTCCTTTACCGTCTCTACAAATATTTTATATTAGCTCACCTTCCACCGACCGCCACCATCCCCACTACAAAGATACTATGGCCCACTATATGGTTATTGCGGGGGTAGTCGAAGAAACTTACGGTGTGTTGGCATAGTGATGCATAGTCTCGATCAGTGCCTCGATGTACCGGCGTTTAGCTTCTGTTCGGCTAAGGCCATTCTGTGCGTTCCACGCGTCCCATTTGTCCTGCTCGCGTTGCAACTCGTCTACGTCGACACCTGGCCGGTGCTCAGGCCGCTCCATCACACCATCTACGTCACCTTCCATCGCCTGCTTATATAGGCCATATAGCCGCAGCCGGTCGTTCGGCGGGGGTCGCGCCGCTCCCGTTTTGGGGATCTTCTTGACCGTGTTCAGCGCGTGGACAAACACGCGGTCTATTTCGTGTGGGGACTCGATTAGCGACGGGCTGATGGATTGGGAAGTTGAAAGCAATGCAGAGAGAGGAACGGGGCGCTTGGTTGGATTGGTTGGCTGGCCCGGTGATGGCGGGCTTTGGTGCTCGGGGGACATACCAACTGAGTCGGCCATTTTGAACCGCTCATCTGTATTGTCAAGAACTTCGGGCCTCTAGTTCTTTTCTCGTTCTATCTATATACCCCCAATCCCTACATTTACTAGTACGAGCTCGATAAATGTGGTACGTTAGAGGCGTGGCAAGCAGAATACCGTAGGTATGCGTAGCGAGCCCGGTTATTGTTCCCCCAGGGAGCACGTCGACGCGGCGCCAAAGCAGATGAAGGATCACCGCCCAATGCGTTGGTTCCTGCGTTGGTCCCTCGGCTACCAATGGGAACCCGAGGTTAGGAACACGTCATCTATACAGGTGGGAAAATGCAAGCAGATGGATGAAATATTAAGGATAGTTTAGGTATTGTATATAGGTCTGAGCTGGTTTGATATGGCACGGTTACGTTAAACCACTGGTTAGAATTATCGGAAGTAAAGTAGGTAAGTAATAAGTATTTGTTGTATAATTATTAGGTAGGTAGCTTTAAATGGATGTCGATCATATGTAGAGTTGGAGCTGGAGCTGGAACAACTAGGAGCAATTCTCCCCATGATGGGGAAACTTTCGATAGGTAGTTTATTCGGGTGTTAGGGGAATGCAATTGCCTCGGCGTAGAATTGGATCCATTCTTTACTGGGACTAGGTACCTTGTCTGGAACCTTCAGAACCTTCCGCCATATGTACATACATGTAGGTATGTACTGCTCCTTCTGTATGCAGTGCGTATGTACCTAATTGTACCTACACCAATACAATTTCGGCGGTGGCCGCTCGCGTGCTAGGTACCTAGTTAAATTAGTGCTAAGTCGGAGGGGGGGGATACGGACCCCCCTTAGATACGGACCCCCTGCAAGATGAGCCAATCATATTTCAAGGGTTTACTAGGGGCCTACTTTTTTTCACGTAAACTCGATGTATTCTTTTTTTTAATATTTTCTTTTCTATTTTTATATTTTACTCCACTTTTAACCAATTAAATTTTTTATTTTAATATTATTGTAAAAACAATCTTTTGATTCGGTGGTTATTTCTAAACGTCACGTGATATTTTTAAAATTGTATAAAAATATTTTCAGCTTAAACTTAATAAACCAATTAAAAAACGTATTTTTAAAAATAAAATAAAATATTAACGTATACGTATGTTAATTGGTTATGGTTTAAGTCGAATGCGATAACTTAAAATAGCTAGTGGCTCGGTTAAAGCCCGGGAAGCGGGCTAAAATCAATCCAAGCCTTAATAATAAAAGAGCTAGCAAAGAGCTTAGGCCTAATTGGGAGTACGTTATGCTTAAAATGGCAAATAAAAATCTTTTAACCAATCGTAAGCTGAGAATTTAGCGTTTTCCCTGTAATGTACCACGCTAGGCCTAAAAGGGATAAAATCTACCTACTTTTGACCGGGGGTCCGTATCTAAGGGGGGTCCGTATCCCCCCCCTCCGACTTAAGCTTATTCTTCTTCCGTGTTCCGGCAATTGCACGTGAAGAAGACAACTTCAGGTCAGATGGAAATACATACTACATGTGCAAACCGTGTAACCTTACTTGTATTATGTAATAGTTATGTATGTCTTATTCTTCGGGCTTTGCTTGATATAAGTACTACTTTCGAGTTTCACGTTGTAAAGGACCGTAGCCAGATTGTTTCAACACCCTGACTGATTTTCTTCTCAGCCAGGTATACTTCTAAGATTAAGCTTCTGCTACCCGACATGACATTAACTGCGTGGACGCATAGATACATATGTATTGAGAAACTTGATCAATACCTACCAGGTAGTAAGTGTCATTTTACTAGCAACCCTATATATGTACCTTGAATATTACCCAGTTATGACCAGTTGTCATACTCTTGCTGGGTTGACTCGGCCAAAATTTTGGATTTCATAAACTCTTCCTTCTTTTTCTGTAGGCGCTTGATGAGCTTCTTGTTCTCCAGCGCTGCGCGTGCCGCATTATCTCCTGCCTCTTTCTTCGACAATGCACTTCCGAGACCTAGCTGGAGGTTACTTTCTCCCCATCCGTCGAGGAATACGCCTATAGTGTACAATGGAAGACCCAAGTGTTTATCCTTCTTTAGTTCACCCACGTCGTTGTACGAGAGTTTAATCCCATTCACAACGATGGCGTTTCTTAATATGACCTTGTAGGGTAAGTCCTGTCTTGTAGCTTTCTTGTCGCTGTCCGTATCTTGCTTCTTGTTTGAGCGATCGTGTTTAGAACTTGACTTGCCTCTGAACTCTGCTCGAATCTCGTCTGCGAGTTCTGTGCTCCAGAGTGACTTTAACCAGGACGACACACGCGGTAGGCTCCCTGGGTCTGCTAAAATCGTAGCTGCGACGTAAGATTCAAAAACGTCGCCGAGGGCCTTTTTCCTTGCTACCTCAGATGCTCGAGTCGCTCCAGGCTTTCCGAGAGGGCCAAACTCCGGGGGGAATTTCGTACGCTTGTCGATACCGTATTGAATGGTGTAGTTCAATAAAGTCTCGTTCCTAACAAGCCTCTCCCGCAGCTGGGAGCATCGCCCGACATGTAGATTGGGGAAGGTCTGGAAGATGAAAGATGTAGACATGAGGTAGATATAGGCATCGCCAATCCATTCGAGCCGTTCATAGCTCATTTTCGTCGGGTCTGATGTCATACCCGAATGAGTAAGTGCTGCTTGCTCGAGGACTGGATCTAGGACAGGGGGTAAGGGTGGCAGGCCAGAACTTGGTATATCATCAGGCGTCCATCGAGTCAGCGACACGTGATTTGGGATAGGAAGTGCTCTGGCTCCAAGTGAACTCCTAGAATCTCCCCCATCTTCAAGCTTCCGAGCTTTTTGCGGTCTAGGGTTATCCTGACCAAGAGCACTTGCCTATTAGAGCGCGAATTAGTAGTGAGAATGGCACAGGATGGTTCAATGTTTACCTCGTCTTGTGCGAGTAATTGCGCGGTAGGTAATATCTCGTCGTTGTGGCGTTTTAATACCGAGACTATTTCGTCATTTATATCGGAAGTGCCATGAAATTTTTGGAGCTCCTCATTCAGAGCTTTGACTGTTTTTAGCAGATTTTCAGCATGTTTTAATATTTGAGAAACTGATGTAGCGTTCTCGGGGCTGTTATTGGAGTCGACCTCCGCGAACAAACGCTTCGACATGGCGCTTATAGATTCTGCAGGTATACTTATTAAAACTTGAGAGGATTATATGTGGAAGAGTTGCTGATAAAAATTAAGCCGTACTGCAACAGCGCAACTGTTTTGCAGATTTGAAGAAGTGAAGTGGTACCTGAAGTACTTACATGTAGGTTTAGGTAGGTTTAGGTAGGTTAGGTGCGTAAATAATATGCCTTGACTGAAGGTATGCGCCACCTGAAAGAAAATAATTAACCGAATTTTCCCCGACAAACGCGCCCCACGTTCAATTGAGTGGTCAAACTGACTGCGACAACTTCATCTTTAGTTGTGCGACAAGCAAAAGCTGCAGCATAAAAGGTCAAAATGGCGGCTGTCCCTCGTGCGAGGCTGCTGAACCTCATGAAGGCATGTTTCATTTTTTGGTTGGCTTTGTAATGAATTAAACTAACTGATATTCCAGGCTCAATGTGAAGTCTTCTCCACAACATACAATCCCGATGGGGTACGGATGGGCAACAATATCCTGCGACAACGATTAAGAGGGCCAACGCTTGCCAAGTACTACCCCCCAAGAGGCCCGACAATCAATACGTTAGAGAAAACGTTTAAGCGTTGGAATCTGGAGACTATTAACGAGGAAGAAGAGGATAGGTTGGAACACTTGGCAGGGTAAGTCATATCTATGTTCTATGTTACAAGTATCACACATGTCGGAATCTAACCAAGATATAGAGTGAGGTCGCGCGGAAAAGGTGCACCGAAGAAAAAGACTGGCCCCCCTGCTTGTATGATCCATTCCTCCCGTTTTGCTTGGAATAGCACTAACTCCCAGTATAGCGAAGCACAAGTAGAGACGGGATTCGTCTTCTCTACCCTTGTACATATATATACAAAAGTAACGGCGTTTATGGATGTAAATCATCAGTTTATCACTACGAGACCAAATATTCGGAATATAGAGAAACTAACTATACCCTTATACCTCCTAATTTCTTGATATTGTTTCTATAATGTCGTGGCTTTCGATTGGCCTTTGAGCGTGGATTCACGATAGTAAGCCGTCAACTTGGGCGCTTGAGGTTTGTTCACTGGACTTAAAGGGGTGGCACTCTACGGCTACCCTTATGGACGGCTGAGCGCGTTAGGTGCTAATATCTACCCGTCGTTTAGTATTCCTGTGCATGACCTCAAGTTAGCACCATCTAGCATGATTTCAAAATCTAAATACTAGGGGAAATAGGTGGACTGGATACACGACAATGCCTACTCGCTCGGTGCCTAATCGTTATAAATGCTACTAGGAAAGCTATATACTTATACAGACGTACGCCTGTGTGCAAAAAGCAAAGGTCTGGTGCGAGTACTGTATATATGAGCCTGATAAGCGGTTATCTATCCTTAGAAGCTTTCACCACACCCTTGTGCTCATAGGTGTTGGTAGTTACCTTGGCCTGGCAGATACATGTAGGATTATCCCACAGAGCCGAATTCGAATATGTAATCGCCATTGTACCTATGGATACGGCTAGGATGGTGGAGATACTACCTATTGAGAAAGCATTAAAGCGGCATTTCCAAATATGTACACTCAAACATTGTACAGAGTATTAATGTATACCTTCCAATGGTACATACATGTATGTACCTACATCATGTGAAGGGGAGGAATAAGGGCGTTGCTTCCATGTTAAGATTCGTCACTCAGCACACAGGGGAAGCGGGGAGCCAGACAGACAGGCAGTTGGGACTAATTGTCTCTTAGCAACGCAACGAGGCGCAACTTCCGTTTTGTTTAGGAAAGACGTGATTATAGGTACCGTTCTATCCAGACTCAAGCCGGCTAGAAATATCTCCCCTTCCCCTTTTCAATCCTCAGCATTGAATTCATACGTTGCGCACTACACTATCCCTCCAACCCCTATATTAGCGGTTGTCACAAGTTTTGTGTCTGTCACGTCTTCACACATATGAGTACATCTACGGTCACACCTGGCAACTGTTTCGCAGATACCAAATTATTTAGATATTTGGCCACTCTTAACCGTTCTGCACTGCAATCGCGTCACTTTGTAAAGGGTTCAGCATCGGTACTGCCTCTTTTGTCAACTACATATATGTAGTGTACCTTAGTAAGTCACATCGCTGTTTCCTCAAGGAGAGCAACTTCCTCATCATACATGTGCTTGTTTTTACACGTCCACCATAGGTACCTAGGCAGTCTTAGCTACCTCGCTCCTGCCATGCTTTCGATACGTCAAGGTCGTCACCTACTTCTATCATACCCTACCCATCAGTTGCATATTAACGCAACTTCTTCTCCCTTCCAGCGAGAATTTATCCACCCCTCCCACCTTCAACTTCTTCCACCACCCTACTCATCTAACTCCCAAACCCCATCCACTACTCTTCTTCCACTCTACTCTCACTATACCATCTAATCTTTTTGTTGCAATTGAGGCATCTATGCCATTTGTCAACTTCTATTTTGGGCACTTAGTGGTTCAATTTAAAACAGATTCTCTTCCTACCGGCGACGCTCTTTGCTTCTGTACTGACTAGGACAGAAGCTATGTCTGCTGTTCCCGGTCTTTCGACTGGGTCTCCGAACCCTCGTCGCACCCCCGCTTCCAACAAGCCTTTGAAGGAGGAAAACATCAAGGTTGGCAAAGAGGATACCTCTGCTGCCAATGTAAGTGATGTCCTTACGCGTCTCCTCCGATATGTGAGTGATTGTTGTGATTTGGTCAAACATATCTTTCCCTTTGTAAATTGCATTGATCTATTGGCCCTATCCATCTTATATACTGTTTATCGGATGGATTCTTGTTATCTCTAGCTCGATATTGTTCGGATGACGTAGATAAAACTAATGGTTGTCTACAGCAGGAACCGGATGTCTCTATGTCTCAGAAGAAGTCGGTTTCTGCTCTCTCGACCTCTTCCTTAGCCAACCAGAGCTATCCTAAGGTTAGTGTTCACCCTAATGGCCACCTTCGTCTGTATCCTATTTACTAACTATAATAGAAGATGAAGCTTAGTCACGACTCCTCATCAGGTCCTTCCAGCTCTCCTGACCCAAACCCCATGGACCACCTACTGGAGAAACTCTCCCAACAGCAGACTGCACTCCACAAACAGGGAGATGCTTTGAAGACCTCTGAAGGGAACTGTATGTACCCTCCTGCCCTGGACCACGTGCCCTCGAGCAACTCGGTACCAATTACACCAGCGAACGAGAACTTCGGCAGCGCAGGCCCGACCACTCGGCCGGCTAGTGCGGCTTTGAATGACGGAAGTCCCAGTGACGAGGAGGTCCTTCGCTTAAAGCTGCAACTTGCCCAGGCTCGGAACAAAATCACTCGACTTGACCACGAGCTTGCTCAGAGCCGTCACACCCGACCCGGACTAGAGCACGTCATAGGTGGCTCTCCGCTGGATGCAGATTTCCCTTCTGGATTCCAGGTTCCCCCTAACCCATCGCGAGTCCCGGGTCCTACAACCCTTGGTGTTGGCACTCAGCAGGCAATTGGCAGGGAAGGTGGTCATTCCTGGTCTACTTTTGATGACTCTCGGTCGGATACCAGTGACGCCTTATCAGCTACGGGCTTCAACCGCTCTCGTAACATCTGGGGGCCAAGCAAGAGTGCTCAAAGCTCTTTCCAGGGCGGTTTCCCAGGACCTGATTTACACCAGAGCAGCCAATGGAGTGGTCGTGGTGCTAGTCAGGGGTACATGGATCATAGCCTGACCTATGAGCCCGCGGCTTCTGGTGGCTATCGTGGAGATCGCCTGACGCCGGATTATGACATGACGATTCGACCCGCTGGCAATCGACGGAACAACCGAATTGATAATCGCCTTGGAATGCCCGCTTTTGGTGCACAGTCAGGATTCGGAAGTGGTTACAACTATGGTAGTGGTCAGTACGGATCTGATCATGGCATGCCTGGACCGACCCCGGCTCCGACTGGTTCGGGAATTTACTCTACTTATCAGCCTACCGCTGTCGGTACACCGCTTTCGCCTCTGGCGAGCGAGTTCACGTCAGTTGCAGGTAGTGCGCCTTGGAAGTCGGAGGTAAGTATCTATTCACTCTTTCATTTCGTCCTATTACTGATGTAGACTGTGTCACAGCCCGGAGCATCTGAAGGCCAGACCTATTTACCCACCACGGAACCTCTAAATTACCGCCGCCTACTTGATCGCAATGTCAACTGCAATTGGAAGTACATCGTTGATAAGATTGTCTGCAACAATGATCAGCAAGCGTCGATTTTCTTGCAGCAGAAACTCAAGGTCGGAACCCCGGACCAGAAGTATGAAATAGTAGAAGCAATTGTTGCCCAGGCTTATCCACTGATGGTTAATCGCTTTGGCAACTTCTTGGTACAACGATGCTTCGAGCATGGAACCCCGGAGCAGGTGGTCAAGATTGCAGAGGCCATTAGAGGATGCACACTCAACCTCTCAATGGACCCGTTCGGCTGCCATGTAGTCCAGAAGGCGTTTGATTCCGTCCCGGAAGATTACAAAGCCATTATGGTCCACGAATTATTACGGCGCATCCCGGAGACTGTTATCCATCGATATGCATGCCATGTCTGGCAGAAGCTCTTCGAGTTGAGATGGACCGAGTCCCCACCTCAAATCATGAAGTACGTGAACGATGCGCTCCATGGCATGTGGCATGAGGTTGCTCTTGGAGAGACGGGAAGCCTGGTCGTTCAGAATATCTTCGAGAATTGCCTCGAAGAGGACAAGGTACGTCTAATAGATAATAGAAGTATGTATAACTTTTAATTGCGATGCTAATAAGACTCTAGCGTCCTTGTATTGAGGAAGTCCTTGCCAACATCGACATCGTCGCTCATGGCCAGTTTGGAAACTGGTGCATCCAGCACATCTGTGAGCATGGCGCGCCAGCTGACCGAAGCAGAGCAATCGACCACGTCATCCGCTACGCAGCAGAGTACAGTATGGACCAGTACGCTTCCAAGGTAGTTGAGAAGTGCCTAAAGATCGGCGGAGCTGAGTTCCTGGCACGATACCTTGACCGAGTCTGCGAAGGTCGCGTGGACCGTCCCCGAATCCCTTTGATTGATATTGCTAGCGACCAGTATGGCAACTACCTCATTCAGTGGATATTGACTCATGCTTCCCCTCAACACCGCGAGATCGTTGCCGCCCATATTAGAAAGCATATGGTGTCTCTCCGTGGATCCAAATTTGGATCTCGTGTCGGAATGCTCTGCACTAACCCGGCTGTGGCCACTCGACCGGGACCTGGTGTTAGTACTGGCTTAGGACGCATGCCCACCGGTCCTCGATACAATGGCCGTGCTTACCAATAATGGCATGGTGCTTGCTCGATTGGTTTCATAACGGATCTGCGTTTTATTCAATCAATGAACGGTCTCGTATCTTTCGCCTCAAACAGTGTTCTTCGATGTCGCATCTTCGTCCCAGTCTCGACTTGGACGGTTGCTTTTGCGTCCACTATTCTCTTTCTTTTCCTATGTCTTGCTTTCGGACAAATCCGAGGCTATTAATTGATTTTAATTCGGTTCTCGGACGAATCGATTCGCATATGGCAAGTCTCACAGAAAGCATCATCTCAAGCAGAAAATTTACGGAATCATACGTCTACGACATCCTACACCCAGCAGGCTACTGCCCCGCTTGGGTGTCTTGGACACATCATGGTTATGGATTTTGCGATATGAAATCAAAGCATCCACTCCATTCGTCCCTTATTTTCTTATTCCAACTCGGTCCCTCACTTACCCCCTTAAATTGGATGGAGGATAAACCTTCTACCGATCAAAAGAACCACATAGTGTCTCACCTTACCTTCTAATATAGTTGCATGGATTGTTATTCCTGATCTCAGCTAAGGTGGACATTCTGCAGAGGATAGATACTCTGTGTTGGGAATCGAGTATTCAGGTTTTGTAAGGCTTTTAAAGACGGACTCAACCGGTAGGCGGCGGAGGTTTAATCGGACGGGGACGAAAATCAACAATGTTAGTTCTGTTTTTGTGCTATCAACAAAGTCTTACATATGCTCCTTGTATTACGAAGAGTTTACTTATTTATAATCGTTCGCTCGATTCTTATCAAATTCGATGTCTTTACGAGTTTATTCCTGTGCAAGTCTGATGTAAAATGGATGGGATATGATATCTGGTGATGTTCTGGCATGATTTCTATGTTACCTGCCAACTGTAATTCTAATACAAACCTTCTCAACTAACTAATTCCTAGCTTCGGAGTATTATTCCTATAAAAAAACCCCCCCATCGATTGAGTTATATCATACCCAGTTGACTTACATAGTGGTATAGAGCTCAGCTATGTGCGACTTTAATATATCCTAGGTAGGTACTCCAACATGTTGCCAATGTATATAACTAGGGGATTGCGTCGAGCTACTTTGTCCTTTCTCTATATACTCGATATCCAAATCTTAATACCGCTAAATGGCGGGAACCGCGGCGGCATCAAACCCTTTTTGATAAATGAGCTTGATAAACCAAGAATAGGAAAGTCAAACTCGACGTCGAGCTTCTCAACCCGCTCAACCCTTATGTGCTAAGGGGTTTTAGATGATGATGATGATAGATCTGCACATTGAACACAGAAGCGTGGGTATTCTGGGCGCTTTATGTACTCTCTTCTACTCCGTGAACCTGTACTAATAGTATGTACATTGTGATGCCGATGGATGCGCCCAGTGACAAAGAAAACAATCAAGGAAGACCAATTCCCAGCGCGGATAAGTAGCAGGGGCAGCGATAGACTCGAAAACCTGCCCTTCCCCCTTTTCCAGGTTCACGTTTCTATTAATCTCGTTAAATTCGGGTAGTGTACACACCCTCTCACGCACCGTAGGCGACCTGGCCCATCGGCTTGTCCTCCGTCATGCCGGGGGCCATCAGGTTGTTGTCGGGATTGCCCGTTGCCTTGGCAACTGAACATCGTGCCATCGTCGGGGAGCTGCATTGCTTGTTAGCGCTTATATTAGAGGATGGGGTTGGAAAGCGTGCTGACCTTCTTGAGATAACGTCTGTGAAGTAGAAGTCTTGGATAACCTTCTTTAGGGGTTTATTGGTAGATTTGGCGCCCTTGTTCTGGTCTACTAATTGCACCTTGCTTAGATGCTTCACGGATGTGGGCTCGACGATGTCGTATGAAGCGAGCGCCGGGCTAATCTCGAATAACCTGTCCCGTAGTTGGGCAACATCATCGTATGGTAGAGGCACTCCGAGAAACTCGCTAGTTGCTCGGATGATCTTCCAGTCTGTTCGGGCGGCGCCGGGTAATGAGGTGGCGGCACGAGTCATCTGTGCACGACCCTCAGTGTTGACATACGTACCAGCCTTTTCGGTATAGGCAGCGCCGGGTAGAACGATGTCGGCGATCGAGGCGCCACGATCACCGTGGTGGCCTTGGTAGACGACAAAAGCGTCTTTGGGAATATCAGAATCGGCAAATTCGTCGGCACCCAGCAGCCAGATGAACTTGGGTTTCGTTTCGGCGACTTCAGGGGAGGGTGTTGTGAAGCCGACCTCAAAAGCACCTGCTCTTGAAGCTGCCCTTTGTAGAATATTGAATCCGTTGTGCTCCTCGGTTAGGAAGTTTGCGGCGTTCTTCTCGACGAAAGAGCCAATAAGCTCGTAGAAAGCCTTGGCATCAGGGTGGTCTGTCACACCAGAACCGACAATAATCATTGGCTTCTTAGCAGACTGAAGTTTATTGCCGAAAGGACCGGACAGAGCTTTCTTCAAGGCCGCAAGATCGGTACCGAGGTGTTCAAACTCGAAAGTTGACTCCCACGGCTCACCTACGACGCCAATCTCCAGATCCGACCTTAGCCAATGCTTTCGGATACGGGCGTTCAAGCCGGCAGCTTCGTGTCTCGGGTTGGTGCCGACAAGTAGTAAATAGTCGGCGTCTTCGACAGTAGAGATCTTGGAGTTGAAGAGGTAGTTGGATCGGACGTCAATGCCGTGGGCAAGGGGTTGGCTTCCCGAGGGCATATCGAGGGCGAGGTTCTCAGATCCGAGCTTATTGGCCAGGTCCTTCATGGCAACCAACGACTCAACCTCAGTGAGCTCACCAGCGATCGCCTTGAACTCATTGCCCTTCGGTGCAAGTTGTCGGTATGCCGCCGCAATCTCTGTCAAGGCTTGTTCCCAAGATGCGGGCTCAAATTTACCCTCTCGTCGTACCAGCGGCATAGTCAGACGCTGTGTCTTTAGACCATCACACGCGAATCGGGTCTTGTCGTTGATCCATTCCTCATTGATATCATCGTTAAGCCGAGGGAGAATTCGCATAACCTCAAGGCCTCGCGAGTCTACACGGATAGCAGATCCTAAGGCATCGAGCACATCGACTGATTCGGTCTTCTTTAATTCCCAGGGGCGGGCTCGGAAGGCATAGGGCTTAGATGTGAGAGCGCCGACGGGGCAAAGGTCGATGACGTTACCCGACATCTCAGAATCGAGGTTCTTTTCCAAGTATGTGCCAATCTGGATGTCGTTTCCTCGTCCGAAGGAGCCCATTTCAGGGGCACCAGCTATATCGTTCGCAAATCGAATACATCTCGTACAGTGGATACATCGGTTCATCGAGGTCTTGATTAGGGGTCCTATATTCTTATCTTCCACCGCTCGCTTGCCACCGATCTCGTGAAACCGGCCCCTGTCGGCTCCGTATCGCATGGATTGGTCCTGGAGATCACATTCACCACCCTGATCGCAGATAGGGCAGTCTAACGGGTGATTCGCTAGGAGGAATTCCATCACACCCTCACGGGCTTTGTGTGTGAGAGGCGAGTTCGTCTTTACCACCATCCCTGGTTGTACTGGCCAGGCGCAAGAGGCAACGGGCTTCGGCGCACGTTCGACTTCGACTAAACACATACGACAGTTTCCAGCGATCATTAACTTCCTAATTTATGCTGTTAGCAACACGGGTCGTGGTGGGGAGGGTCGATAGGGTAGATCGTACTCGTGGTAACAATATCTGTAAATAATTAGCGGCAAGGTTTTTGTATTATTCGGACATCTCGTAGACTGACCTAGGGACAGTAACGCCAGCCTTCTCGCAGGCCTGAATTAAAGCTGATCCGGCTGCGGGCTTAATTAGTAAGAGGCATAACAACCTCGGGATTGTAAATTATAGATTTATACCTTCGATAGACACCTTCTTTCCATCTGTAACAGCGTCAGCAACTATCTTAAGCGCTTCGATCGTATATAAGATATATGCTCACCAACGGTAAGCTCCACCTCTGCCGGCCGCCGAGGCGTCGCTGAAAAAGCTCTGGAGGATTTAGCGACATGGCTGCCAGTCCGCCAAGCCGAACGAGCTAGAGATTGTCGGAGCATCGTGTCGTCTCGACGGAATCAAGGGACGGAGGAGAGGAGAGGAATAGGACGAGGTGGTGCGTGGTGGTCAATTGGAAGAAAGTTATCCTTCAAAACGACGTTGACGTCTCTTGAGAATTGCTGGTCGGGAATTATTGGACGCTTCTTCGAAGTGGCGCTAATGCTCATTGCGATTATTTCGCATTCTTCTTGATTGGCCGTAGCTAAGAAAACTTGAAGCCTGAATTCCGAGGCACAAAGAAATAAAGAAATACACATTACGTATCTACCTAATGTATCTATGTATCTACCTACGTACCTAACAAACTTGGTTACGTAAGTAACGCTAGACCCCAGTTTCGTTATCGCTTCCATTTAATTCAAAATTTCTGCAAGCGATTGGAAACTTTTCCTTTCTCTTCTTCATTAAAATTGTACATATGCACACTTTATTGTAGGTGAGCTTGAGCAAGTTCCTGGTCTTCCAGGTTACTTGCTGTAGTCGAGTCTTCCTCTATCTTGTGTTCTAGAGCAATATTGTACGCCGATTATGGAAGCACTTGAGAGGTGCTAAATCTCGAAGATTGTTGCCTCTTACCGCCGGTCGTCACATTTGCACGTTAGATCCTGGGTTTTCTACCATTTTCAAAGCGAGACTAGAAGAAATAGTATCTATCTAACCTACCAATTAATAATCTTTATCTGCTAAGATGGCCTATGTCAATTCTAGGCACCAATGCGTGACTTCTTGTTCATACCTACATGTACTCACTATCCTAGGTACCTATCTATATAGTTTACTTAGATCCATCCATCATGTTCTCGAAGCTCTCCCCTCTTCTGATATCGACTTTCTAGAGAAGTATGCCATCACCAACATATCAACTAACCAACTAACCAACATGCCTAAACTGAACTATGCTACAAGAGGAGCACCAACAACGCAACCTATCAACTTGCACGTATAGCTGATACCCTACACAACAATTCACTGGACAAAGTTGACCTCTTGGAAGAATATATAGATTATGAGCTCGGAAAGCGATCGTTAGACTTGAAAGATGCCTTGGAGAAAGTCACCACTACTATCCAGTCCCTTCGAGGGAATATCGAATATCGATCATACCAGTCGAGCCCAACAAACCAAGGATAGGGTGATTGACTGTCTTAATCTTCTCCAAGCTCAAGTTCATACTATGCATACCAACCAGGATGGATTTGGGGCCGGAATTAAAGATCTCAAATACAAACTCGCAGGAATCAGGAGCAATCAACATGACCTTCGAGATGTCCTTCGTATGATGCATGCAGATGCTCAGACACTACATGAGCCCATTGGCATTTCTGGATTCTCCCAGTTTAAGAGGCTTCCTGTAGAAATTCGAGCCATGATATGGGACTTGGCCATTCCTAGCCGAATACTTGGCCTTACTGGCGAAATTTCGCATAATATCGCCGGTAATTCCTGCTGGTATCTTTTCGAACAAGGATTATCTCCTCCCTCGGTTGCTCATGTCTGTAAGGAGGCTCGATCAATCGCTTGCCGTAGCGGTAGACTTGTGAGCATTAGGAACCCTAGGGAGTATCCGTATGTAGATTCGAGGGATACATTATATACATACAATACCCAGACCCGCATGGTCCTGGTATGATCCTAGCCGGGATTCTCTCCGACTGCACACCAAAACTCTAGTATGTTCACCGAATGCCACTATATTGGAAATTACGGAGTGTACCCAGTTTGTCATAAGTGGTGATGATTCAGATCATACACACTGTTATCAGCTCCTGTCTTACCTTAGGTTTAGGTTTGTGGCACGCCGGTAGAAATCGATTCGAGCAGCATCGCAGGGCTATACTCACTCGCTGAATACTTGATGACCAACTTGAATAGACAACAAAAAACGAGTTGACATTTTGAGACCCTATAATAGTCGTAATACGAGACTAGAATAACTATCATATGTTTTTGTGTCAGTAATATAGCCAACTTTTGAAAACAGTTGGGCCAAGAGATCTTCGGTGTTAGTGCTATTTAAACATAATATTTTCCCCCGCAAGCAAGTCGATGTATTAGCTAGGTAATTATTACCCTTAGAGGAACAGATAATATCTAGACGGTAGGAATATACGATATTTTCTAAAATGTTCTTTGATTCGGCTTGTGTTAATAGACATTTCTTAAACATTCTTTCAATGCTGCCCCCCTACATCATCGAGGATTTGGGGCTGAAAGCTTTCAACTAGTTAATTCTGATTCAAAAGAAAACAGTACCTAAATACATCTAAGTATGATAATATATATATGCCTTGCCATTTAAAGAGTTCAACTACCTAAATAAGAATCGACTCGAGTTATCTGTGTTTCTGGTAGTTACCTGAACTTTTATACGATCGAAGTTCACCCCACCAAACCTTTCTTGCTTGGCTAGAAAGTGGATATAAAGCCTAATAATGAGCCAAAATTTCACCGCCCAGATATTGATCTGGCAAAGTCTTGTGCTCGGCACATACAGGACTGGTTTGGTGGTCTAGTGGTATGATTCTCGCTTAGGGTCCACCCTATTCATGTTTGCGAGAGGTCCCGGGTTCAATCCCCGGCCAAACCCTTTACTTTTTGTCGACATCGGTTTGATTTCAGCTTCTTCATTTGTATATATATGTGTTGATTGACCTTTTTGTTTGGCTGAATGTAGTAGAGCTTTGTGTATTATTGATTGACAACTATGCGAGCTAACAACATTTTTCATATAAACGCGTCGGCGTTTGCAACTAAAAGAGTCTATCTAACTTAAGCCTGTCGCCCTACGGAAATTACAAACTTCGGCTTTTGTCATTTTGCCATTTTGCCGCGGAACGTAGGTACCTAGGTACGTAATAAATCTTTGTAAGCCTTGGGCGGGACCTTAGGTACCTATGATTTCCATATATCTCATCAAGCGGGCATCTACCCTAAGTCAATTTATTAATACTATATCTTACCTAGGTAGTTAACTAATATTTCTCCTAATATTTCTCGAGTAATTAATAACCACGCATACGTATGTGTACAAGGCCACACAGCCTAAATTTCGCATAGGCTGCCCAACATAAAAAAATAAATATCGCAAGTGTTTACCGGCCATATGTAGTGGCACTCTCATTTCAATATTGATCGTTCCAATGAGTAGTAGTCCAAGTGGATCTCTTGAGTTTAAGATGACTGGGGCCCGGCTCACTCGGAACAATGCAGAAGACCGTTGTTGCTGCTTGTATAAAAAGTAAGAAGCTGGGGTAAACAGGTTTATTATTGGAAGTGATCAACTCTGCTCATGATATTTGAAGGTATCCCATTGACCGCCGGACATGGGCCAAAAATTGAATCCACTCAACTAAACCAAATGAGTTTTAAAAAAATCACGATATCAAGCTCGCTACCAAAAGGAAACCCTCGCCATTGTTACGATTTAATCGATAAGATCTTAGAATAAACACAAATTGCATAAAATACTCTTTCTTGAAGGTTCAAGCAGTGGAGATAATATTTGGCCCATGTCCGGCGGTCAATGGGATGAATAAGAAGGTAGGTAGGTTAGGTAGGTACCTAGGTAGGTATACACAGATAATTATGTGTAGTGCAATATTTATTTATACCAATATATCGCAAATTATATCACATTATCAATTCCCTTCATGCTTAAAAGCCGTCTAGGCAGCTGTCAAATATTTACCTAATTGAATAAGAATTCCCAACCAAGACCAAAAGGCTCGGCTAGCTCTTCCAACCTGACGCTAACAATGTTTTTAATCCCGGCACCCCTGAATAATGCTACCAATGCTATATCCCGATACATCGTAGCGCATACCGTCGACGGCCGCATTAAGGGGCCGTTCTTGTTACATGCTGACTTATAAAAAGGAAGTTTGTGCCCTTCGCGATGCGCCGATCTTCTTGATCTACCCACGCGAGTCAAAAGACGACGATCAATAGATACCCGAGTCATTCATTCATTCATTCATTCGTTCATTAACTTCGATCCGTTCGTTTATAAGGTCGACTAAACATTTTCCAACTAACAACACATTCTTTTTTTCGAGAAGACCGACATTTACACATACAACATGTATACTAATAACGCCATCATCCTCGCGGCTCTTGCCGCTTGCGCCTCCGCTCAAATCCCGAACCTGATGCCGCGCCAGACCTTGACTAACCCCGACCCGGAAGAGACCGAATCCTCGCCGGAATGTATTTCTCGCGTCCAGTCTTGGTCCAGCGCTTTTCCCACCCCAGCTCCGGCTTTAGAGAGCGCGATGGAGAGCGCCACGGTGAAAGGCGGCATGGCTGAGTCAGGTCTGCCGGGCTTGTGCCAATACGGCTCGGCCCTTGGCAAGGACCAAGGCTCTGCGTACACTTCTTACTGCCTCGACATGTACTCGTATCTATCTTCGCAGTCTTCCAACCTAGTCGCTCTGGCTACTACCTGCTCCGACGACATGGGTGCGCCCCCGGAGGTTATCACCAGCCAGCTTGACGAACTCCTCGGCGTATACTCCCAGTTCTCGGCAGGCGGCTGCAAAGCTGTCTCCGCGACGACTACCGCGGACTCCTCCAGCGGCACAGCTGCTTCCTCCTCCTCCTCCTCCTCTTCCTCCGGCTTTTCTGCTGCCACGACAAGTGCTAGCGGTTCTGCGACGACTACCGCATCCACTACTGCATCCACTACTGGTGGCTCTGAATCCTCAGCAGTAGCTGCGGCAAGCAGTTCGGCTGCATCGGCGATACCTACTGGTAACGCCAGCCCGAGGGAGACCGGAATGTTTGCTGCGGCTGCCCTGGCTGCCGGTCTCATCGGCGCTGCTGTGGCCCTATAAAGTTCTCGGTTACCCATACTGTAGAAATTAATATGATGATGAAAATTTAGCGTCTCACCCTGTAGGATTGATTCTATTTCTCTGGATGTGTTTTGCGTTCCCGGTTACGCGCTTTAAGTTGCAGTTTATCCTCATACCCTCTGTCTACTTCATATATAAGCGTATAGATCCTACCTGGCAAGCCTACTAGAGGCATGGGCCCAATAGGCTATCGTAGAACCAATATAATAGTATATCTGGAGCGTTCGATTGTGTTTATGTCATATGCTTGCTGTCATCTTAAGTTGTCTAATATTCGTCTAGTCTGTACAGGCTTCTATCGCCATTTAAATTCATATTAGAGACGGGTCTTAAACGTTGGCTTCGTTATACTCAGCCCAGTCTTTTCCCCGCCAAAATTTATGTCCACCTTTGAAAGAATGCTCAATTTTCTCTTTCGCTCTAACCTCCATTCTTGCTTCGAAGTCTGCAATACTCCTCTTCGTTACTCCTCCTTCAGCAATAGTCAACGCCAGATCCGCTGCACTTCGAACAGCAGTATCGCCACCGGATCCACCCATGGGACTCATAGGATGTGCTGCGTCGCCGATAAGCGTAACTAGCCCGGTCTGACCAGCCGATCCTATTCCAATGTCTGGTTTGCTCGATAGAACGGGTATGCAGGAGGTTAGGTCATGATTAGCAGAACTTAGCAAGAGCTTCAGAGCAGGATGCCATGTCTCAGTTACTCGGTCTAGAAACTGTTTTTTCTCGCCCGCCGCCTTAGGTAAAACCTTGGAATACTGGAAAGGCGCCGTACAAACAACCCAGTAGAGGTAGCCGGGGAAGTCAGGTAGCCTTGCGTTTGATTCTAGCCGGACGCTTTTCGACCACACCATAGGATCGACAATAATCTGGACGTTCGATTCCTGATCCTGGTACATACACCAACTGAGCATATCTTTTGGTACGTTTTCCTTGAGATCGTCCGTCAGTGGAGTCCTACCCCACATGAGCCAGCGTTCTAGATCAAGCAGCTTGCGATCGGGCTGGAGTTGTGCGCGCACGCGGCTCCTGATGCCATCTGCGCCCACAAGTAGCCGTCCGAGCGCCGTCGATCCGTTCACAAATCTGACTTGAACTTGATCTCCGATAACCCTGTACGATTCAAACTCTTTTTCGTACTCTATGGCATCACTTATGTTCAGTGCAAGCAATAGACGAATCCACGTCCTGTCCACGGGCATGGAGACCGGGTCTATTAGCGTCTGTTTTGCGAACTCGAGCTTTCTGACATCTACGTATCGCGGCTCGAAGCGGTACCTCTCGGCCTCGGTGCGTCGAAGTAGGTCCTGAAGTTCAGGAGATAAAACGCTGTCAAGAGCGGCTTGGCCATCCTTTGAAATGCGAAAGCGATGGCCTTGAGAGCTGCGTGACTGAGGATATCGTTCGAAGAGGCGGAATGGAATTGAACGGAGACGTAAGCCTTGGGCTAGCGCGAGACCCGCAATACCGGCGCCGATGATCAGGATCGGCGGCTCTGGTGTGTTATTTTGGCCCATGGTTTAGGTAGATGAGGGCGTAAAGGTATGAAAGAAGTCGAAGTTACAAAGGCCGTATTACGCATATAGACTTAGAATCCTCCTCTCCAGCTTTAGACCAGGACATCAATGAACCAGTGCGTAATCCAACGTTGCCGAACCTTTGCGTCGTGCTATTCATTCCAGCAAAGCCGCTCAACTTCGACAGTCCCTCCTATCTAATTTCTCACGTATTTGAAAAGGAAGGTATATACTCTAGAAATATATGAATCTATTTTGGTTCATTACCTTAATAAGCACTAAATAAATGTTGTCCCTACTTCAGTACAGCCGTAATATTCCCATTAAATGATAGCCGCTTCTCCTTTTCTGATTAGTAATATTGTTGTTGGTGTCGGTGCATTTTCGGTACATAACATCGCCAAATCAGATGCGGGAGGATTGATACTTGACATGGAACTGGATTGGTCTGGTCTGGTCTGACTTGATTTACAACACAATGTACTAATTTGAAGTTTATTGTATCTTCTTAACTACTAGAAGACCTCTTGACCTAACTAACACTAAAGAAAGATAGATTCAATTTTTCGAACGAGGGAATAGGGGTTGACAAAGGTAATTATAAAGAACCCAGCACCCGATGATGAAAAGAGTATGGAATGAATGTCCGCTTTTATTTGATCGAAAACTCTCGTCGAACATCACGGCCCCGGCGGTCGATGGTTGCATTCAACTTCAATGAAGGTCGGATACCAAGAGTCGATACGCCGTCAGTATATCCCCGATCTATTATCCCAAATACATAAGCTTCGCCGACTAGGCAGGGCGAGCCATCCAAACTAGGACGTAATACGAAGGGAGTGTCGCAGCCATCTAGAAAGGTCACAATATCTCCGGCCTCTGTGAGCAGAGGACCAAGAACAAGAAATACTTCCTCAGAAACCAATATTTTTCGCCCATTATTCCGGGATTGGACCAAGTCTATAAACAATACGACATCTTCATCTTCTATCGTCTGTTCGTATGGTTTGTTTTCACCCTTGTAGATGTCTTCTAAAGTATTGTAAAAGTAATCCATGAAGAAAAAGCCAGGACCATCTATACAAAATCTGTGAGCTGGTGTCGGCTGAAATGCCCGAGACTCGTCGTAGGACTGGCAGTGAGCGCCAACACATGAACCTACAGCTGGGGATGGCCAGAACATGGATTGTTTCAAAAGAGAAGAGAGGTCTTCGCACAATACCGCGAAATAAGAAGGCTCAATGAGAGCTTTATACCCGCGGAAAATTCGATCGAAAGACCATACATCCCCGGGACTAATCAAACGACCACGATCCTCTCCGCCCCCGGAAAGCGTACTTGCAAAAGCTATGTGTCGATCCTCTTTAGTCCTATAGGCACTGGCGCATTCCTCGATAACACCCTTCATGAAAATTAGCCGCATTTGGACGTCCCAGGCGCGCCGTATAAGGGGTGTATGAGGTCTCCACGATGGCATTGTAATATTCCGGCCTCGCGAATCCATTTTACGGTGGCTTCCGTGTAGACTTCTTCGTAAGGCTTCGTACAATCTGGAACTAGCTCCACAGAGCCATGGTCAGTTACAAGTCCTAGTAAACCAAAAACGTAATCGCTTTCCATGTTCGCTTCTAAGCCACCCCAATAGTAGTTCCAATGGAGCATATCTGATAAGCGAGTTCTGGACTCTCCCGGCGGTTCTTTTTATTTTTTTATATTTTTTATAAAACGGTGGCTAAGCAAGGGGCAAAATTCGGGTTCAGTGATGGGAAGGTGTGCGGCCCCCTTGACGGAATCATATAGTTCCGATCTTGTTCGAACTGAATTATAGTGGTGATGATCTGACAAAAGGATGCCAATAAATTGGGTGTTGTCGCGAAGATAGATGGCTTTTGCTACCAGCTTGAGGCCAACGTGAAGCAGTAAGAACTCGATAAGTTGGGGACCGTAATGAAATAAGACGTTCTTAGAAAGCGTGACTTCTTGTAGTATCCAAACCCTCTTCCAGAATGATAATGCTAGGAATCCTTTTAGTCTCACCAAAGTCTCCTCGGAAAACTCATAAGGGCAATTGCCATGGGCCTTTGAGTCTGACCAACGACTTCTGAAGCATATGGATTTCTCTATCCAGTCGACGAGATTCCGATCGATGTACATCCTAGGGCTGGAAATACCTAAATATTGTAAAGATGATGCGCATAACTCCCACCCAAAACGCTTTATACCTTCATTCGCGAGCTCTGCTAGTGTTTGAAGGAGCCTCACGGTTTGTAAGAGCTGCCCTTTAGGGGCAGGTCCAAGCCAGGCCAAAGTTGATGTCGCTGATTTACATATTTCTCGCATCATCTGAACCTTGCCACGACTTTTCATTGTTGTCCTTCTGGTTTATACAGATAGCGTCTACCCAAATGAGCAGGTGTCCTATATCCGACTTCGACCCCCTATAGTGGATTAGACCGAGATGTAAATTATCCGTGATTTCGACTTCAAACGTTTCTGAAGAATCCGTCGTGCCTAGCGGTATGTCGGGATAATGATTGTTTACTCGAAGAATTAGCCGCATTGACTTAGTCGAAGGACCCCATACGTATGAAAGGGCGTGGAAGTCTGGGGATGCTTCTAGGCTGGCTTTCAGTAATTCGCACTCGGCGGGCCGTTCGAGGTCTAAGTTCTCGTTAAGCTGGGGTTCGAGATCGCTATTGGTTATTCCGCTATTAAATGTCTGACGCCAACTGTGAAGGGTACCCTCGAGCTTCAGCTTGAGAAGTCTGATTTCCTTTTTCGATCGATCAAGGGGAAGTAGTCTATAATCAAAGGGTAGTGCGCGCGGTTCTGACGACATCGTATTCCAGTAAGAAATGCCTTAGATTTGGGGTTTTGCTGGGTAATAACGTAGCGTGTATTATTTAAGTAGTTAAAATAGGAAAAAAAGGGAAAAGGCTGCGTGTTGAAGGGAAGGGGACTTTTCAAATCACACACGCATTCATGCATTAACGACTGGTTGTGATTGTTCGGAGGCAAATTCAAGTACAGCCTTAACCAGGCAGTTTTGCTTGCTTGGTGTTCATATAAGCTACATTGATACGCTGGGTTGGAATGATTGGCGATGGATTTAGGAATTTTATTATCATTGGATTGTGCTGGATACGTGTAATTAGGAGGTACTTAATGTATACCTCGTTATTAAATTTCAACTTCCCTTTATCGCTGGCTTGCGGTCTCACGGGTAAGAGTCTTGCCCCTGAGACTAGACTATAGAGGATGAAGAGCAGTAAAACCTACAATATTCCTTTAATAATGTGTTGCGATTACTTGTCAAATAATATGTACCTATCTTGGGCATTTCAGGGGAAATCTTCCATTTATTTAGGCGTTGCTTAAACCCCCATCGTACATCATTCATTTGTACATCATTCATTGGACAACGAATTGCTGTTTATGCGACTTATGCAAGACAGAAGTATCCAGAACCTCACCAGTATCAGACTTGATGAAGTCGACCTGAAGGTTATTAGCATCCAAAAAGTTTATCTTAGCATAGCTGAAATCATCAGCATACGCAAAAGAGTTGAACGAGACATTTTTTCCCACTGCGCTGAGACCCTCGATATTTCCCGCGCCACCCGCCACGATGTACATCGGCGCTGCAGGATCATTCATACCGTTGGGGTCTGCGGTATTGTTAAAGGCAGGCTGGAAACGCTGGGAGTTGTGAACATGGCCGAATATAGCCAAGTCAACACCGTACTTGTAGAGTAGCGGCTCAAATGCGGTTTGGCACGGCGTGCAGCCGTCACCTCCGGTAGTGTACCATGGCCGGTGACCTCCAATAACGAGCCAAGGTGTTACAGTGCGGTCTACAGAGGCGAGGTCTGCCTCGAGAAACTGAAGCTGTTGACCAGGGGCGCCGAAGGGGCCGCTGTTAAGGCCCGCAGAACCCCCCTTTCCGTCTGGCGCGTTGTCAAAATCTGTCTCTGTATTGAGCATGACGAAGTGGAGCATGCCATACTCGAACGAATACCAGAAAGGGGGATTTGCCAGCAGCTGTGCCTTGTTGGCGTTGATCTTAGCAGCTTCAGCAGCGGAGGTTGACGGGAACGCAGTTGCCATTGTATCCCCAAATCGGTTCATGAAATCGGTGAAGTTTTTCTGTCCTGCAGGGCATAACGCCGACGTATAGGGGATTTCTTGACAGACGGCCTCGTGATTCCCAGGGCTGGCCATGTAGGCTTTACGGCCAGATATCGGGGACAGTTGATCGTAAAACTGTTCTAAGATAGCCTGAAAGGCTTCTTCGCCATTGAAAAGATTTTTAGGTTTTAATATCCAGTCGTCAGCATATGCGAAGTCTCCAGGGTGGACGATGAATTCGTAATCATCGACCGTATTAGCCAGTTGGTTAATGGTAGTGTGATTCAACGATGGGTCAATATGCGGGATTGTATCCCGCTTGGCCTCGTCCATTTGAATGGTGTATCCATCAGCGCCGTAGACACCCAGATCTATTACGGCGTTCATAGCAAAAGGGGTCGTATCGCCGGCTATCCGCGGGCTAAAGAAATGTTCGACACTAGAGTTCGTCGATGCTATCTTGTAATAGTATGTAGTTGCGGGCGACAGTCCTGTAAGTATGACCACGTTGGCGTACGTGCGTGAACTTGCATACGTGACTGAGTTAGTCGAGCAAGCCTGAGAAGTGAGTGTGTTGTTAGAGGTGCCATATTGAACACAAGGCTTGTCTATTTTCTGGTATGTGTTCCAGCCCACAGAGATGGCTAGAGGATATAGTATTAATTAGCAGAACACGAAGAGGTTTCCTAAGAGTAGCGCGCAGCTTATACTGTCACGGACTCACCATTAGGGCCATGGATGGCAAGACGTTGCTGGAACGGAGTTGTCAAGTCAGAAGGTATCGCCGGGAAGCTGGCTGCAGCAATAACACAGGAGGCCAAGAGAGGTAGCCTCTGTGAAAGCGCAAGTAAGTTCACCATTATGTGAAGCTCCTGCAATAGCAACAAAGCTCAAGCAAAACTGAGGCCTACATCTTGACCTAGGAATTCGACGACCTGAAGGCATTGAATGTATTTATAATGCGCCCGCTCTATATGGTTGACCGGTATGGAGCAACCTGCAGTGTCAGCTGCATATCGAAATAGCGCTGTAGAAGAGGGTTGCGTCTGCAACCCGTGGGGCAGACGATTGGTCGAGAATACAACTTAGCTGTTCGGATATGGGTACCATGGTGGCTTTGGGAACAAGGTAGATGCTGTCTCCGGCATGAAAATGCCGGGGTGATTGCCTGTATGAGAAGGCCCTTTTCTTCGTAGAACTTTACCATATTGGCCGTAGATCTTTGTGGTTTGCATTAGGTTCTAATTGATGAACCACAAAGGTCCAGGATGGAAGATGACTGAGAGGAACCAAATGCGACGCTAGAGACATTACGCCTCACTTAAGAATCTAGAGTAATAATCTAACCGAGAATTGAGACTATTGGTAACACCACTTAGACGTGTAAGTGTACTTTAAGCCTTGAATTCGTTTTCTAGTTGAGCTAAGACTTAATATTAATTAAGAACCACAAGACTGAGCACGAATGATGTCGAACGGCTTTGAGGAAATACGGATCAATTGCCAAGCTTCACTATATGATGAGAGGGTTAAGGTTAATGTATCGATCTCTTCGAATTCTAATTCAACTATGAGAGGGATGTAATATATGAGAGCTGAAAAGTAGGCAATTTATTGATCTTCATGATCTGTACTATGCCAATGTAGGTGTGTGGCGTAGTGTAGGAAATGTAGGTAGATTAAGATCTAATATGCGCCAAGGATTATTGCATAGATTATGACCTCGTTGCGCTCTTGGATATTTTAAAGAGGAGTGATTTATGGTTTCACTAATCCCACGGGCCTCACCAATAATGAAGCGGAGGCTTGGCGATAGCTCTTACAAGCGCTTGTAGATGCTATCAATGAGTTTACCGATTAAAATGACAAGCTTGCCGACTTCGCCGTCGGATTATAACGCCTGTCTGTTGGAAAGGAGATTATAAGTCCAGATCCACGGTCCACCGACTTGCCCCTATTTAATAATTACCGGACCGAGTAGGCTCAATTTCAGCGTAGGCACACCGAATATACCCTCACACGTTAGCCACTTTTAACAAGCCTGCCCGCATCTGACGGTATATTCTTCAGATCTTGACGAGAACAGTCCTCGTTGTCAAGCTCATATCAACCAGAACTTCCTTGTCCAGCTGAAGATGATGTGATGAAAACATTATTGTCTTGGACTAACGAGAACGTGGCGGTCAGGCTCTTGTCAGGCAGCCACGGGAGCCCAGATGAGAAATCACCCACCTATGATCCCTATTCTCATCCCGAAGGGGATAAGACCACAGCTCTCGATGTTCATGTGCCTGCTGCAGCACCATGGCTTATATGCGCAGTAGATGGCATGTACCAAACGGCGTTATCGGGCGAAAGCAGAACCTAGGAGTGCCCGCATACTAATACCAATTAGAGCATCAATAAAGAATAAAGTGAAGAGCGGTGGGATTTCTAGTGCAACATGTCAGAATTGAAAGGAGAAACTAGGCGAGTAGTAGACGGCTGTGTGGCGCGAATACATAGTCGAAATAGAAAAGCCCAGTATGCTACCACGTTCGCGCCTATATATGAAATATGATAAGGGGGAAATAAGCCAATGGCGTAATTAACAGAGCAACGGTTCATCCACAGCATTATGGTTATCATCATATAATGCAACAGATTTCAACACATCCATATCGGTTCCATGCTAACGATAGGTACCTATTTGCAACTATTCACACAATCAAAACGTCAATTCGCCCCTAGATATACATCATATCCGCTTATACTGCCGCTAGAACTAAACATAGACATAGCAGAAAGCACCACCATACCCGCCGAGTTGGTCATGCGTCTCTCCGAGCTTAATCGGGGGCCCAAGCCACTCCATATCAACTATAGTCTCCATGGGGTCCATAGGGTCGTCCGCTCGTCGGTTCTTGCGCATCGGCATGGACATGTTGCCAGACGGGATAGCGTTGAGGCGATTCTCCGGGTCCTGCATCTGCCAGATCCACCATAGACGGTCGAGTGCGGTGTGGTGGAAGTAGAAGAGCGGGTCGCCGGGCGAGGTGAAGGGATCACCGCCTGGGTCCACAGCAGCGATGTAATGGCCAGCCGTGTGAATCTATTTACAAAAATTAGTTCCGACCTTTCACTCTCCTGACTGTCTGAAAGTGGGAAACTTACACCCCAGGGATAGGGGTCGTTCTTCGGTGGTGGGGTTCCCAGAAGCTCGTTGTAGAAGCCATCCATTTCCTTGTTCTCGTTGATCAGATGGAAAGCGCGGTCGGCTTTAGCTCCCATGGCCGCATTGCGGTTTACGTCGCGGCGTAGGCAGCGCGGGTTCGAGCCGGTGCCGTCGGCTCTTGGGTTCTTCGCAACACCAGTGGCCGTTTTCATTGAGGTAGGGCCAAGGCTGACGACCATGCTATTGTTACCTATGTTAGTAATCTACGTGCTCTGCATGAAAACGGAATAGAATATGGAATGGGACTGTTGAGAAGGTAAATTGGGAACGAACTCCGAGAAAGGCCCTTCAGTGACACAGCCTCCGCCACCTCCCGACTTGATAATGTTGGGAGTACGACCGGGCTGCGAAATGCCCTTGTACGTAGGCTCTAGGACGCCATTGCCTCCTAGACTGGATGCGTTACCATTGAGCAGGGGGGAGTTGAGCGGATCTTCCGAGTAGCGGTCATAGTTCATGTACTAATATAATCAGCAACGGTACTTTAAAGACTTGGTGTGTCGGGGCTGACTTACAGGCTGGTAACCGGTATAGTTACATTCCTCGCGAAGCGCTTTCTCGAAGAGCCAGACATAGTACTTGTGTGCGCCAAACAGGTGCAGGTTGTCGTGAAGCTGCATGGCGTGTGTCATATGATATGCGACGAAATCATCGTATCGACTTAAGGCTCCAGGGAACCTCTCCTTGTCCACTGTAGGAGGTAACTTCATCAAGCACTTAACGGCGGCGACATATTCCTGTCTTGATTCCTCGGGAAGGTCGCTCCTGTTAACTATGTTAGTATTACAAACGACTTTTTGCGAGCGTTAAGAATATAAGACGGACCATTCCCTCCGTACGACCGCGTTTTCTAGAGTACAGTTGTTGTTCGTCTCCGTAGCGATCTTCTTAGCTAACCATGCTTCAACCTTGGGCATGGTAGCCTCTTCCAGCTTATCGACGACATCGAGAGGGTAGTTAGGATTGCGAATACTAGACAAATTCCCTTAGTTAGCCTAACTAGTGTAAGAGATTAGTGAGTAGGATCAAAACTTACACTTCTATCTTCGATGAATATTCACTGCGAGGCACATTTACTGCTGCTCCTTGAACTCCACCGAGGAGCGAGGGCAGCAGGAGAGTACTCCAGATAGTCCGCATATTAACACAGCGACCTATTCTGAGATAGAATTAGATATCAGAAACCAACTGCAATACACCTGGAACTACGACCCTTCTTAAGAGTTATATATAGCCCACATTTGCCCCGGCGGCTCAATCAAAGAACCTGGGGGTTGAACCTTGCACCTCCGCACGGCACTTGCAGCAAAGCTGCAATGAGGCAAATTTCATTTACTCGACCAATGATAACTATACTCAATCTATTTAGGCTTTGATGAATGTTCGGCAGAGGATGTGGCGATTATTTGTTGCAGACTGTAGAGCATTCGCGAAGGCAATTGATAGAGCTCCCCTATACCCAAGTGCAACATGGGATATTCAGCCCGCATAACTTTATCCGCTGGGTAAGGGGTTTTCTGCAATACCGTACCACGTAAAACTGCCATTTATAAGATATGGTAACAATGTCCAGTGGCTTTATTTTAGAGGTGATAGTAAATAAGTTTCATTTTGTTTTCTTATAACGTAGGGGTTTAATACTATTATATAAACTTCGACAACCCAGATAACTATCGCTAATATATTGCTATATATCTCTCACTTGCTAGTGTACTTAGAACATGACGAACGTACAACTATAGGTATGGTACAATGTAGCAAGCTATGCATACGAAGAGCTATCCCAAAGTTCACAGTTTTCGTCTTCTAAGAACAGTCCACGGAGAACGAGTGTCCTCGAAAAGGGGTTGCGTAACAGTTGCCAGGATTATTACCACTGTTGCTATAGTTAGCCTGGAATAGCACGAAGCGTAGAAATTTTGACATACCGTGAGATGGTATACGGCGCACGTGGGTTTCCGCAGTCAGGCTCGCTGAAAATCTTAATCTCGCAGGCATTACTTGAAAGCTCGATCGACCCGATACCGATTGTTCCGGTCTGATCGTCCGTGTTTTGGCATGTAATGCTGTTTGCACATACTTCAACCTCCTCCCCGGAAAAGTTAGAGCACGCGGTGCCGGTGTATATGGTTCCTACGGTGCCGCTGCATTGTTGCCGGGGCACAAGGCTGATGCCGTCGGACTGGACTGGACTGGCTATGGTTCCTGCAGCGAGGAAAAGCGAGGCGGTGAGGATTTTGAAAGAAGACATGGTGGTGCTATTGTTCAGACGAAGTATGAAGATGATGAGATGCCTGTGGCCTGGTGACAGTAGCTTGAGATGGGATTTATAGTTGCTTCTTCTCTATTTATACTTCTCTTCTTGTTCTTACAGCAATTCAAACCAGTGTTTGATAAACCTACATAGGTAGGTACATAAGAAGAATTTCGGGAGGATGCCGCCACAGCTACTACCTGCTGTTTTTTTCTAGCATCTTGTTCGTTGAATATGCAACTTCTAAAGTGAGAAGTCTTGCGGGACGGTCACTACTAGGTAGAGTAAACAGGGTAAGTCAAAAGGCATAGTTGTCAGATGTTGACGTCCGCAGCAAATACAGGGGGGGATATGCATGAGCTGCCTCCTATACTTTATATTAATTTAACAATCATGTATCTCCAATGTGGAGTGTAGCTCTTTCGAAAGCGGCATCTTAAACTTAGACTGGCAAGCAAGATAAATGCTATTTACCCATCCCCCCTACTTCTTTATTCCCAGTTCTAAAATATTTTTCTTGGAGGAATAATCCTGGATAGCTGATAATTGGACATCTTTACGATGGCATGAAGAACTCCAATATTGCAATTTGCACATGATGATTAATCCGGGTTCTTGATTGTAAACCCTGCTAGATAGCAGTTGATAATCTCTGACACATCGCCCACTGAAGTAGGTACAATGCGGAAACTAAAAGGCGTACCGTAAAAGAAAAGAGAACGGTTCTGATATTGCTTGTTTCTCTTGCCTCGGCATGTCCTAATAGATCTTGATTAAGAAGCTTTAGTTGAATAACCTCGTATATAATCGAATGTAAATGTGGGGGATCATCTTCAAGGAAGTGAAACTAGGGTTGGTTAAACTAACCTTCTTATTTTGAGAATTCCGAGATTTGAAATCGGACCGGGTTTGAGTTCCGTGTTTTGTTACGAAAATACCTATCCACCTATTAACACAGTAGATTTTGGTTGTTTATTACTAGTTGAAGCATTTTACATCCCTTAGTTGGCTTAAGCTTGTAGGTTAGGTATTAGAACAAGTTGGTTGACTGGTGTTTATTAACCTAGGCGAGGACAAATCCTTTAGTTAGGAAAAAAAGATTAAGTCTATTCAACTCAATCATTGCAGCAAATTTTCTAGTAACACTCTTTAAAAGAGTCTCATAATCTTTTCGTCTTATGCAGATAACTATATGGAAGTGTTGAGTATTCCCGTTTCTCTGATCATGGGGAAGAAGCGTGTTAGTGGCGCAATACAAAAACATATTTACCTAATTCTGGTCCTCATACAAAAGCCCTGTTCCTGAATACACAGTACCACGAGAGTGACGGAGTAGTTTCATGAGCATATATAGGTGCTCTGCTCTCTCAAACAAGTTCATATCTCGTGCCGCCGAAAATAGGGGCCATGCATCCCGGCATCTCCTTTTCGATTGCAACTTTGAACCTCCAGCCCGTGCAATGGCCAGGCATCAAAACCTTTGGCTCTAAAGCTTTTAAGTCATCAAGCGACTTCTGTAGCTTTTCCGGGCTGCCATCAGCTAAATGATAACCACCTACGACGGTGTACAGAGGGACGCCGCCTCCGAGCTCGATTGCATGGCGCGAGACGTTGACTACGCCGGCGTGGCTGCATCCAGTGAAGACTACTAGCCCTCGGCCCTTCAAGTTACACATGACCAATCGCTCGTCCATGATAAGCTCGTCTTTCTCCCATTGGCCTGCCGAATTGAAGCGGATGCCGTTAGGAATGCCGCCTTCATAAGAGGTAAGTCTTGGGATAGATCCAGATATTAAGAACGTGTCGTCTAGTGCCGTATGTACCTCATCGCTCTTAAAAACCGTGGCGCCTGCCTCTTCGATCTCGGCAAAGCTTGGATCAGGCTCGAGAGAAATTGGCTCGTGGGCCATGACGCCTCGGAATTCGGGTCGATCGGGATGTAAATCCACTACTACCTTTTCAGTATGATCCGAGCCTGTCTTGGCTGCTTCGATCATCCGGACTGCAGTGGCCATCCCGCCCGAGTGATCGCGATGCCAATGCGACAGCACGATTCGTTCGATTGTACTTGGGTCTAAGCCTAGCCTTATCACATTGCTCTCCCACACGGCCTCCTCCGGTCCGGTGTCGAATAGAAGACTATGGGACTTGCTGTCCTTGGTCACTGTTATTAAAAGTGACAATCCGTGAGCGCCACAGCAGAGGGTATCCATTCTCATTTGCAGCTTGGCGCCACCTCGCTGCACGTCTGTCGGGAGGGGCCGCAACGGAGCCCCTAGGAATGACTGCGGGTGTTTGACGGCTGGGTGCGGTGCCGGAGAGATCTGATCAATTTCATCGTTGATTATTGCCTGGATCGTCAAGCTATCTACCTCTGCGAGCTTTGGGATCGTGGATGCAACCATATTGAGAGAAGTGATTGTCTCGTTATTTTCAGTTATTTATATAAGTTAATGAACTAAGTAGCGACTTGGTATGCTCTGTATCATTATTGAAAACTTCCATGATTATCGAGTAGCAGGTCATTATATATATTCGAGATTATGGTCAATACGGGTTTATTTTGGTGTAAATCGTGGGGCGTGATGTTCGCCGATTAGGCAAGGGATCGCAAGGAGTCGCAAGGATTGAAGACCTAGGGTAAACGCTTATGGTCAGGTTACTATGTAGGAAAACGTAAGCCGTAGAATTTAATCTTGGTCACATATAGAAAACGCTGTTAAAATCGGCTGGCGTCAGACACTCCAGAGTTACCGACGCAAGCTGTAGTCGCCGTCTACATTTAAATGGGGACAGCGGGTCTATGTCCCGCGAATGGTTTCAATGCTTTCGGTGCTTATTTCGTAGTAACTCGAGTTTCATTATACTATGATTCAATTCTATATATGTTTATGCAGGATTCAATTCAATGGGAGGTGGGTTTTTATTTCTATGAAGGCTTATTATCTGCTCGTCTTTTACTAATATATCGGATCCCGAGCAAGACTACTCTAAGCTAGGCTGGAGGTTTAAGCTAAGATAGGGGCCAACGATGAGAGAACAACCTGACTTCCATCGTTAGGAAACGAGGTATTCGTTGTCTCATTAACTATTCCCAACGACAAGACATAGCCGTACTTCCAGCTATCCGCTCCAGGCACAACTGGAGGGTGCGGGATATCACTACGCGACTCCCTAACTTCAGTAGTGTTTAGACCAAAGAGTTCATCTCGCTTGGTAACGAAGTCAGGGGTAATTTGGTCATCTTCAGTATAACCCATCACAAGCTCAGGGATACCGATAGGGTACGTAGAGTTCTGCTGGTCATATCTCCAGGTGTGGAATGTCTTGCCATAAGTTCCCACCACTACAGGACCAGTAGTTAGCGAATATGAGACACGGGATATATATAAGATGGACGGTAAAGCCTGGAAACGGAGAAAAAGTAGAGCCCGAGCCCGGGGAGCACCTACGGACATCCTTCATAATGGTGTGATCCACGGACGCTGGTAGCCCTGGCTGGGTTAAGAAACCACTAGTCACTTCATAGACATGACTGTGCCATAGTTGACGTTCTTAGAGGACATTAGTTATCTGCATGTCCCTTATTTAATCATTCTAGTCTCCTCACCTTCGTAGTCCAGCGTCTCGAAAGCGTCAGAACTAATAATGTATTCGATACCCGCTAGGCGTGCAGGTGCCGTCGCAGTATTGTAGACAGCGCATTGCAGCATATCGTCGCGAATAATCACACAATAGTGGTTCGCGGAAATCTCCCAGTCACTGTGTCCCGAGACGAAGTGGAAGCCATTCAAGAATAGCACGGTACCTTCAGGGCCGTAATGACCAAAAGGTAGGGAAGCTGACATGCCTAGGGGTAAAAAGGCCAGCGCTGTAAAGAGTGCAGGGACGAGCTGTTGATAATGCATGGCTGTAATTGAAGATTTAGAATAACTGAAGGATCTTGAAACCGGTGAACTCTGATGATTCAAGCATAATTGATATCGAGAAACGGCGGCAAGAATCGTCCTTATATAGTAGGTTAAACTACTAGATAATTATAATTATCGCACCACCGCGAATGTTAGCAACTATTAGCACTTCACTCCTCGCCGGGAATAAGGAGGAGAAAGCGCGCTTGGCATCGTCTCTTCAAGTGCGTTGATATCGCCGAGCGGAGATCAGAGATTTCCCATGAACTCGTCAGTTTGGCATTCCGTATCGCTGCGTTCTGATCTCTTCATCCCTGTTTACTTCTTCGTTTTTCATCTAGACCTTGCTTACGAGCGCAAGACTACCGAGGAAAATGTAACCTCGTCAACTCTGAAAACAGGCCACGATAGTCCAGCAACGATAGTATGAAGTAAGACTATCGCGAGCGACGACAAGCACCGAATTCATGCCCCACAGTGACTGCGTATAATTCGTCAGAGAGGCGGATTTCCATCTGGTGATGAGGTCGCCGATTACATTTGCATGTAATGGGTCTAGTTAGATCCCGAGCTTTCAGCGTCGGTTGCACATCGCCGTTTAATCCTGACTCTCCCACTAATTATGAGCGAACGTGAAAATCGAAGACCGACATCCTCATGGATCTTGCGGGTGACTCAAGAATGGTCCCACACATGAGCAAGTTTGTGAGTGGGCGTCTGAACACTTTCCGTAAAGTCTTCGTAAGATTCCTACGCCCCTCGTCTCGCGACAGCGCGGGCTTTGCATACGTAGAGACTCTCGCTGGGGAGGACAGGGGGCGGCTTTGCGCTACGTTATCCTAAGTACATTGCCACTCGTCGAAAAGTAGTAGGAAAAGCCGAGGAAAAACGCTGTAAAACCCAGGCGAATTTGTGTGGTGGAGTGATATCTAGAAAGTTCAAAAAGAAGCAGATATCAACTTGGAGACGAGATGGGAAGATGAACATACATATAGTATGCCGCAAAGGTTGATGGCATCGAGCACGCCATTGCCCCTGTCATTCTTCTGGATTTCCCATTTCAGTCTTGGGAAACCCGGCAATGTTAGCGGATCTCGGGATAGGCGCCGATGTATGTAGATGTATGTAGATGTATGTATAGATGTAGGTAAGATCCGCTTCCGTTGAAACGCTACGGGATCTCCGCATTACATGGTACATGCGAAATTAATAACTGCACGTACGTAATAACTTATACTGTCACTTAGACCTTCGAATATGAAACCGTAGCCTGAGAGCAGAAAACTGCTTAACCTAGTACTTTATATATATCAAAGTTAGATTTCGATTCAAACACACTATTGGCCTCTATTGTTCTCCGAGTTAGCTTAAGATTCGCGATCCAAAGCTGTCCACCCCACGATAGATCAAGGAAAACTTCATTCATTCATTCATTCATTCGTAAACATGCCATATCCTTATCCCTCATTTGTAGAAGAACCTAGCTTACGAAAATGCGAAGCTTGTTCTGCCATGGGCTTAACTTCTGAGTCAGATCTCTTGTGCGAGGTGAGAAGCAGAGCAGAACTGTTTCCGGATATACTTTGCGAACGCCAGCCACTCGCAGTCTTTACTGCAATCAACCTTGCAAGCCATACAAAGAGCCCAAATGTCATCCTGTGAGCCAACAGCATTCAGCTGGTCAATAGACAACCGTGTTGAGTTTACCACGATAAGAGAAGTCAACAGCTTCTGTAATTCTCTGGGGTTGTTGGCCTGCTGCGACAGCTGATGAACGACAGCGACCCACTCGGTGGCGTCTGAACCATCGTCGTCTGGACTGTAAATTGGGAGTCTGGAGTCTGTACAACTCTTGGAATGGTCAGGCTTCCACACAGACTCCCGCTGTTGCTGGCGTTTCAAACACGCAGCTAGCAGCTCTGGACAGAGCGTGGTTTTGGCACCAGTCTTGTGCTTTGTACCATGATCGCTCACTAGCCAGCGCAAGTGAAAAAGACCATCCAATCGCGCATCCGTTGGCTCATCCCCGTAAATGCTACGTAGGGTATCGGCCATAGCTTGGTGAATCGGGATTCGATAACCTAAGCTACGTTCCCAATATCGATGGACTAGCTGGACGCCGAGAAAAGTGCTGGCAACGTGTAGTAGGGGTTCTGGACAGCCAGTGCTGACCAAGTCATCCATCATGTCAAGATATACTGAATGATATCCAGTCTTTCTCCTTCTCTCAAGAGTCGGTTGCATACTCTTCTCCCCAAAACTGATGGTCGGCTGGTGGTTATCTACTTGGTAAATACGCGCAGCTGATTTGGCCAGGTCCATGGAAATGCAAGAATTGGAAGAGCTACCCAAAACCCAGTTTTCTTCTAGCAAACCCAAGCCCGCTATCCGGGAGACTATGATCATACAGGCGTATGTACCAGCACTATGCGTTCGGAGTACGATACTATCCCATATGCCCTCGGCATGCAGGCCCATCTGAGCGTGAATGCCAGTGTCACTATTAGCTGTACCCTCAAACTCGACCTTTTCGGCATACTGGAAAATGAGTTGGCGGATGCAATCAAGCAGCACATGGGTTGCATCCCGGCCCCAGTTGTCGTTCACCATTGCCTGTACGAGGTCACGGAGGGAACGACCATATAATCGGAATTTCTGGTGCACAACATCCAGCGGAGGTATACAAAAATCATCCGGAGAGGCAATCATGGCCGTAAGCCACATGCTAAGGGGTGAAGTCTTGAGATCAATACCGGTCCAAATGGCCAGCCATTGGATTATATCCCGGCAAAGGCCTTGGGCCGTTTGCTTGGCTGAGGTATCTTGCTTCTTTGTCCAATCCGTATAGTCACAGAACAAGAAGCTGCTCTTCTCACGGGCTTGGTCGATTCGATGTAGAACAGCTTCAAGAGGAGGCCAAAAGTTAACTTGATGCTCTTGTGAAAATCCCGGCTCGTAACCCTCACCGCCCATGAGAGTAAAATAGTTAGCCGTGTGTTTGTTATAGCGATGACTTGGGACCAAGTTTGGTTTCTCAGGAGCCCGGGACTTTGGCATCCTATAATGAAGAAATTTGCACTCGATGCTGCGGGAACACGAACCGCCACACCACAAAGAATGCGCCGTATGGAGCAACTCGACATATGTCTGCGTTTTAGCCAATTCTTCGAGGGCATCTAACGCCGAGCCTGTGTAGGCGAGCGTGTCAGGGGAGATTGGGCCCATGCCTGGTCGAGTTTCGATCATGATCCAAGTAATTAAAGATTACTGGTACGTGCGAAGTTGACAGTATCGAATGTGATGTTCAAGGCGTACCTGTATGAAGGTAGGTACCTAGGTACTTATCTATGTTGCGCTCTTCACTAATGCTATACGGGCACGAGTAAGAAGTGATATCACAATTCTGTTAGGACTACTATTATAGCCAGGAGCTCCTCATCCTAGGTGCCTTGGTGGTCCAGAGATTTAATTAATACCGCGTAATGGCAAGATTTTGCGAGTTCCATTTCTCTGCATGTAGCTGAAACTCGGACTGGCCGAGAACTGATTTGCAAGACTGTAAGCGGGTAGTGGCATGTGTAATACGAATAATAATTTGTAGACGTGGCTTTATATATTAATCCCGTTTCCTTTATTTGTTATTGAGGCGTGGCCTGCCCGAGCAGAACTATCCTCCCTGTCCGTTGATCGTCTATCTTTGCATCTCAAAATCATAAAACGTAGCAGGTCATTAAAGTCTTAATATCATACCCTATCCATCGTAAACCAATGGCCAATGCCCTTTTTTCTCTGAAGCATAATTCGGCTCCGTCTCCAAGTCGGAGAGATATGCCAGACCGTCGGAATCATTATTAATGTAGATGGCGTTAGTGTTTGCCGTAGTCTCATTTCGTAATGCGGGCCAATCCGCTTCTGTCTCATCCATGTTGTACATTTCCCTTTGATACGTAGGAAAGTCGTAAAAATAACAGAAGTGAACGGGGTGTACCCCTTACCTTCTGGATTAAAAGGTGTTTACCTTCTTGAACGCCAAGGAAATGTATCATACGTAGGACTTGTGCCCATTTCATGTGGGGTTGAAGCCCATGAGTATTGTGTCGTCATAATGGGCGTCGGCCATATCTACTCGTTGATTGGTGGCGTTCATTACTGCTCCATAATCATCTTTCTTAATGCCCATCGTATGTCAACCCGGTTCCGATTACCAATGTTGCTCCAAGGACCGCACTTTCGGCGCCATCGTGACTCCTCTTCGTGTTGACGCCTAATAAATTCCGGGCCGACGTCGAATTCTTCGCCTACTAGCCAGTCATCCCTAAGGTCGCTTCCCCGGCCATGACCAACCGAGTCCTTATCCTTGTCATCAAGGTCAGGAATATCTTTGAAAGGATCGTCGTCGTCGTCCATCGCATTAAAACCTTCCATGGGGTCATCAGATACAGACGGGTTCACATCTGCTTTCAGCCAGCACATATTTTGTGGATCAAAAACCATGTCACCAACCCGCTTGACACCTTTAGTGGCAGTCATATTAGTAATAAGTACTGGCCTCGAAGTAGAGCCCTCCCTATCGCGCGTTACGTGAGGGGGGATAGATGCTGTGGGGGACGGAGCTTGGACATCGAATGCACTGAGAGCATTATCATTTCCCTCCCAACGGAACGTTGTTGGGTTGTATGTCATGCCGTTAACAACTGATATCTGTGAGTTAGCGTTGCTTTCCTGAGAATGTTTAGATTTTTGTGCGGTAAAGGATATTTGGGGTCTCTGAGACTTCATAGATGGTTGGGGTTTCCCAGGTGTTTGGACGATCTTAACTGATAATGCCTCTTGGCATATTCTGAACTTATGAGCTTGCACTTTGAGAAGTCCCTGATGCTTAAGAGATGCTGCAGGCTTTTTAGGTGTGGGGGACTTCCCAGCCACTGGTGATCTCTTGGATGCATTGGAGTCGCGGAGTTTTTGGAGCCTCTCGGGGGATTGGGGGATGCGAGATGTTGGACACTTCCGTATCTCTGGCTTGTGCAGCTTTTGAAGATGCTTGGGAGACTGGGAGATTTGGAATGCTTTATGTACTCGAGCTATCTGATGCTGCTCATGTGTCTTGGATTGTTCTGAATTCTTGGGGGCAGTAGGCCTACCTTTGGTTTCCTTTGCGGAGCTCAGGTTAGAAATTAAGTGCGGCTTGAGCTGGGGGGTCTTTTGAGACCTCTTAGCCCTAGGTGTGTTATAGCTGTGAAGCCCAAACCCTCCCCTGGCAGATAGCTGCGCAACCCTCTGGTTAGTGACAGGAGCGAGTGGTCCCGAGGCAGGTGCTCGCTGTGCTAAGATCGTCTCTCTGGCAATGCGGCTGGCAGCTGTATCTCGGGCAAAGTGCGGTAAAGAGTCGAGTCTCGCTGGCGAGAAAGGAGATACAGGACTTGGCGTAGTTCTCTCTGGCAAAACATTCTGGTAAATCTTGTTTCGGATATTTGTTCTATTTCCGCATGCAACTGGCTGCTTAACAAACTTGGATTCAGCCTGCGCTGATGTCGGAAGATCATCAAATGAGTCAAGTTCATGACCATCACCAAAGCGGCGCACTCTTCGCGGCTTGCTGATCTGTTGCCATATAGGCTCGGCTGACATCTTGTCATTACGTGCTCTTCTTGGGCTTGGCGATCTCGCCGCTGTCCGAGAGAAGGCACGAGATGGGGGTCGAAATTCTGGGCCATGATCGGAATCGTGACGTCGAAACGGTCGTGTACCCTGCGTACTCTTGGCGCTCACATGCTGCGACTGAGATTGAGATGCACCGGCGGGTAAGAAGGGGTTTCTTCTTGCCTGTGCTGCACTACTTTCATAAACTGGACGAGCTCGATCAACTGGAGTCTTCGGTCGTATGATAGACTGGGGTCTGCTAGACTCGACGCGTGAATCGGTGCGCGAGGGTGGTCGATCAAACCGCGAAGATGCAGGCTTCGCTGGCGCAGTAGAATGACGCAAAGCTGGTAGAGAGCGCTTTAGCCTAAGTAGTTGTGCGCTTGTCGTAGTAGGTTCGTTACGCAAGGCTCCAATAGAAGCCTTTTGGCTCAGATCTCTTCTTCGTGGAGTAGAAAATTGGGCTGACTGTGCCGAGGAGGGTGTAGTAGGCGTGTGGATGCTTGAGATGGAAGACTGCGAGGAGTGACCAAGGCGTGATTGAGATCTTCGAGAAGGTCGTGGGAGTATAGGGCCACCGCTTTCGGATACAGGTTCAAGCGAAGGCTGAGTCTGTGCACGTTCATGGTTACCCATAGGTCGGGGAAGACGGGAGACAGGTGCCGATGTAACCGGTTTATTGGTGAAGGTTACAGAGATCGATGTCTTCGGTCGTGTAGGACTAACTAGTCGAGTTTCTCTGACCTTGACATTGCGATGTAACGTAGACTTGTCGGGGCGGAGCACATCCCCATCACCAAAGTCAAGACCATCCAAGGGGTCTTCGTTGTCTGCTGTAGGTTTAACTGCATTATTAGGTAACGAAACGCGCTTTCCCAGCACAGAATGCCTAGGCCGTCCATCTGGGGATCGATCTTGCTTGCGTCGTTTCAGCCGTTCGCTTAGGTCCAAAGGACCATTCGGCAGAAGTAGACCATCGAAAATTTCGTCCTCGCTTTCAGCTGTGATAGAACTAGCGAGACTTGGACTGAGGGCCGATACTGACGAACTGCGGGTTGAAAAGACATCTCGCTTTGTACCGCCAAATCGAGTTCCTAAGCTACCCTCTCCCCAGTCAAAGTCATCGCTTGGATTCAATGCCGGCGTCTTAGGGATGTCCATCTTTCTAGAAAGCTTCAATAATCCATCTGATGGCAGCTCTAAATCTCCTTCAATGTCCTCATCACCTCGCTTTTTGTGAGGTGAAGGCGTAGGCGGAGTTATCAACGATATAGGTCGAGATTCGGGACGAAGCTTTGGGGCTTTGATAGTTGCGGCTCCGTCGCCGAAGACATCATCGTCGTCATCGTTATCTCGAAATCTGTCCAAGTTGATAGGTGTTGCTAAGGTCTTTGGCGAAATTTGCCCATGTGGCTCCCGGGCAGTAATCGGAGTTTGCTGTTTCGTGGGGCTCAACATGCTTATTTGTCTTAGGGACTCGGGGTACGCTTTGCCGTCCTGGGGCTTTAAACGAAGCGGACCAGTAATAGGAAACTCTAAATCGTCACCATAATCCTCTTGGAAAATCTTCTTCATTTTTCTTCCTCCCAATCGCTTTATGGTACCTCCCATCAAAGCAGACGGCGGCACGTTCGTAGGTATCGGAATTCCTGCATGAGCAGCAGCAGCAATCGCATCCATGGTTGACTTCTCGTCATTGCCGGGTAAATGCAACTGTCTTTCGTCGTTTCCAGGTAGAGACTCCCGATCGGATCGAAAGGAAGAGAGGCTATCACGGTGGTGAGATTGCGTATTTGTAGTGGAATTACTTCGGAAAGTGAGATCCTCATTATCAATAACGAAATCATTGTCATCATCCCAAGCCTCAATCCAGCTCTTTCTTTCGCGAGGCTGCGGTTCTGCAGTTCGTTCTTCCTCGGCTTTCTCGAGTGCATGGAGTTTATCTAGAAGATCCATCTTCTCCCAATCCGGAGGATACGCCATCGTAAATAGCCCGGTAGGTTAGGTGAATTTACGATGCACGTCCAAAAGTAATGTGATAGTCGGGGTGGCCAGGTTAGAGTGGCCACAGATAGAGGCCAATGTCCGAAAAGAACACTCTTGGTTAGTGGTAGTCTGCGGCTAGTCGCATCATTTCGATATTCTCATTGATCGATTGTTACGTACTCCGAAACTGGGTACAGAATAGGTAGGAACGCCAACTGAATGAATTTGGAGTTTCCGCGACTGCGACGCCAAGCGCGAAAAGTTGAATGTGGATAAGTGAGACCAGTTGAATTGGTATGGGCGCAACAATACGAGGTGAACGTAAAAGTCAAGGGAAGGGAGGCTGGGGGAAGTTGTCGCAAGTTTGGCACAGGTGTATCAAGTTTACGTTAAGGTTTGTGAGTTAGGTTAGTTAACCGTTACCTTAACAACTGCACAGTAAAAGCTTGCCTATGGATTAAAACAAGCAAATCGAGTGTTGCCCGTTTGCAAATCTTTCTATGACGAAATATAGATAAAAGAGAGTTTGGGTAAGAGACTGAAGGTAGGTATCTAAGGCATCTGGACAGGCGCGAGAAAGATTGACTTGGTTGAATTCTCATACAAAAACAAGGTGTGGATGCGGGTGTGGATTCACATTCGTTGGAAGAGAGATGGGAGAAAGTGGATGAGGTGTTGAAATGGGGAAAGGTCAGTGCACCCAAATCAAGCCTGGAAAATCTTGAATGGCTGGCTCGTGCCTCTAGATTCCTTTCTGGCTGTTCAGGTACAATTCAGGTACCTCTTGGGTTTTTGGTGGCTGGGGGGTTAATGCACAGACCATATTTAGGGCTACAGGGTATCAACAACTTAGGTACTCAGCCAATCAAAGTTCTTTTCTTTTAGCGCGACAGCGACGCGCCTTCTGTAAAAACGCGATTTTGACCCCTCATAAGGGTACTTAGGTACGTACCTTTGTATGTGTTTTTACCTCTAAAAGACATGCGCAATGCGCCTAAATGATTACTAAATGAGGATTCAAAATCCAGTAAAAAATACTGAGGATAAAACACAGGTGCGTATGTTTTTCTTCTTACGGTCCTTATGTGTCATTCAAATTTGGTGCCGTTTAATGCAAATACTCGGCCTCGTAGGTACTGAGCACAAAGATACATGTGTCTATTCTTCCCCACCCCCTCAGTGGCACCAATGTCATGTAACTTTTTGTACGTAGGTACTTCGTACCCACGTAATACAATTTCATCACAACTTCAAGTTGTTGTAGGCAGCCAGGCAACTGCCTAATTACTGGGTCACTTTAACTAATTCACTTGCTCTTAAGCCTCATATCAAATCAAACAAACTAAACGTCCTCTATAATTCACAAGACAAGGTCTCCATCTTCATAAAAACACCTGCTTTAAGAACCTGTCATTTATGCTTGCCTTGATTACATTATCTTTTCTTTACGGTACCTAGTAAAATGGTGATAGCACCATCTCTGATTAATACAAACAAGGGACTCAGAGATACTCATTTATACTTTTAGAGGTGCATCGGTGCTCTTTCATTCAAACTAGCCGTAACAAAGACATTAGAGGCACTGTCAAAGGACCATTTGAATTCTACGACTGCAGACCAATTGCCTTGACTCATCTCAAAGCTCCCAAAAATGGCAGAAGCCTCAATATTACGCTTTCCCATCTCGGGCAAAGAAAGTGGCAGATACTTCCTCCTAGAGGTGTCCTCCAATGGATCGCGGTTATTAGATCTCAAGTTGGTTGGGTCAGAAAGCACAGCTGTGTTCACAATGAAATGTGAGTCTTATTTACTTCAGCAGATCTATTCGCGAATTTAATACATCATCATATCTCAAAAGGATCGGAAGCTAAAATGGTTTCATAGTACGCCATAAAAGGGTCGGCGACTACAAAGCATCTAGTGGCCCTTGCTCCCATGAAGAGTGGGAAGAGATCCTGGTTTCAACATTAGTCAATCAGCAGCCAGTACCTGACATCGAGATTAGAGCTGATGCTCATTCGGATGGCACCTCGGTCTCTATCTCTTTTCGAAAGAATATCCAGGGTATTACAGTATGCGTACTCTAAGGACACTGTCCAGGATCCATCACTAATTATAATTTATAGCAACGTCTTGGGTCTATCAAGCTAGAAGAAGATGACAAGACCGAAATTTCCCCTTTCGATTGGTGCATTTCAGCTCTTGGAGCCCGAGAGAAAGTTGGGGAGGATCTGGCTGCTGCTAACCTCAAGATCCAGTCCCTCGAGGATTCTCTTGTCGAGCTCAAAGGTCAATTGGATGAATTTATCAAGGCAAAGGATGAGGATGAGACGCAGTTGCTTGAGAAGTTCCGAGACCTAATAAATGAGAAGAAGGTTAAGATCCGGCAGCAGCAGCGTCTACTAGCATCGGCGAGTATTGATCCCGAAAAACTCGCAAACGTCAATGGTGTCCAGATCACACGGAAGCGCGTACCTGAATCATCTCGTGCTTCCAAGCGAAAAGTGAAAGAGGAAGAAGAAAGCAGTGATGATGGATTCGAGAGGATGGATGTCGAAGAGGGTAATAATGAGAATGCGCAGGCAGACGTTGAGGAGGATCATGGGGATACTACAGCAGGCGAGACGGCAAGTGAAGCAGACACAGACGAAGAGCCAGTACCCCCACCGGTCAAATCCCGGAGGAATCAGGCTACTGTACCGACACGCAACACTCGTGCGTCAACGTCGGTAGAAGGAAACTCTCAATCTGAGGCTTCACAGGAGGAGAGCAAACCACTTCCACCACCCCGAAGTTTACCGTTTATGAGAAACAAGAAGCCTACAACTCCAGCACGGAAACCAGTTGACGACGAAGAAACGGAGTCTGATGATGAATTATGACCGTATGACAATTAGGATAATGAGACCACGCATTCACGAGCGATTTTAATGGTTTTTAAAGGACCTCTATTGTGTGCATCTCGTTGCTTCCATGTCGCCTAATGGTAGCACGGAATGGTCAGAATAGTGCGTTTGCAGAATTGGATTTAGCATAGGTAGGTAACTACATCGATTTCGATGTAGTGGCAAGAGCGCCTATATTGCTAAGCTATTGTTCCCATCGAGATTTAACACGATACTATTTGGTTATATCAAAACCCCCTATCCGAACCTCAAATTTACTAGACGCCTTAATGTCGTGCTACGGAGGCACATTTTTACTTGTCGAAATCAAAAACCCTCTAACCAAATATGCCCAAAGGCTTAACGCCTATCTTCGGGGGCAAAGATATCGTTGAAGAACCCGCGGAAGTGTTTCCTCTTCCCAAGTTCTGTGATCTCCGCGATCTCGCTAGCCGTGAGCTTGAATGTGGGTAGCTTCCTTCTTAAGCTATACAGGCGCTCGTCGCTGCTGCTGGTCGTGACGACCGCAATGCCCTGGTCTATGGCCCACCGAAGTGCGATTTCAGCCTCTGAGACGCCGTACTTCCTGGCAAGCGAAGCGTAGATGCCGTCAACGGGACCAGGGCGCGCCTTCGTAAGCGCTGTGAGCGGCGAGTACGCCGCAGTCGCGATGTTGTTCTGGCGTTGGAAGTCGATGAGGTTTCCGTGCTGTAGGTACGGGTGGTACTCAATCTGGTTGACGGCAGGCTTAACCTTAGCTGTCTTGAGGATCGTCTGCAAGTGGTCCTGCAGGAAGTTGGAGACGCCAATGGACCGTGCCTTGCCGCTCTCCCGGATGGCTTCGACCTCGGCCCAGATCTGCTGCAGACGATCGGGAGTATCGGCGATCTGTGGCCAACCCACCAGGTACAAGTCGACGTAATCGACACCGAGTCGCTCAAGCGAAGCCTCGAAAGCCGCCTTTACGGTCGTCGCTACCGTCCACACCTTGGTGGTAATGAAGAGTTGCGAGCGCGGTACTCCGGAATTTCGGATGGCTATGCCGAGTCCCTTCTCATTGCCATACGCTACAAGTTTTTGTTAGAAAATTACTCATAACAGGGACAATTCATGTTGCCTCACCTTCTGCGGCATCTAAGTGGTTGAAACCGCTCTTAATTCCCCTGAGTGCAGAGCTCACAATATGCTCCGTGTCACCTTGGCTAAAGGCCATACCCAGGCCATATGCAACCTACATCCCGAAGTATGAGTCTAGTGCTATTCGATCGGGGGTCCGAATTGGAAACTTACCATGGGCATCTCGTTCCCATCACTCAATTTCAAGGTCGGGATAGCCGAATCGGAAGAGGGAGCTTGCTTCGATCCGACACCAGAGGCATCGGATCGGAATCTTGCGTCGTTGGAATCGATTTGTGTATACATGATGTGATCTTACAATACCAGATAAAGTGTAAAGTTGGAATGAGCATTCGACATTTTGGCGGGCGGTCGTGAAGCCATTTATAGAGGATGGATCTTCGTTAGCTACACCTACAGTGTTGATAGAATTATTGATATTCGTATAATCAGTGAGTGGCTAAGTCGGATCAGCTGTTGTGTACGAACATAATGGGATGAGTCCCCATCACAGCGTCGTAGTGAGTGGAGCGGACCCTGCAGCGGAATTAACAGTTGCATCCTATTTGAACGATGGTAGGGGCCAGACACGTAAGAGCGAGATTGAGTTTCTGATTGTACCATTGTTGGATATTGCCAGCGAATTGTATGCCCAAATGCCATTTATTGGGCATCCAAAGCTGTAGCTAATTCCACTCTGGGACATCGTAAAAATAATAAGGCTAACACAACGTTTGCGTATAGAATTCACATCATCTATTGGCTAACCAATGTTAGCCCATCCCCTCAGAACCATGGAAAACTCAACCGGAACTAAAGATTGAAACTCGCCAATGATGCACCTCAACGCTGTTTAGTCTAGGGCTAGACTATTCAGTTCCCTCCAACAAGACTTGCTGTCCACGCTACTGCAGCTTCTATTAGTTGCCAACAAAGCGCAGGAGCCCCAAAAAGAGACTCATTGGCAATTGAAATACATACGTGTATGCTTTACAAAATTTGGTAGCGCTTTATTTCTATGGAGATGACTTGAAAATTGCATCAACATATATTGATTTGCAGGTCTATCATGTTGTCTTGATACGCTACTGGATTTCATAAAGTATCAGCACTAGTAAAAGACTGGAGGATGCACATCGTAGGTACGTAATATATACATCAGATTAAACTTGATAAGTTAAGCATTCATTGACCTTTATCCCTTATGTAATTTGCCACAGGATATTCAGTTGCCTCCATGCGAATCTTCTTGCTATTACTTGAATGGGGAACCACAGTAGGGGTATCAATAGCAAGTACCCGGAAGAAGCAATAGTAGTATGTTTATATTAGTCGCTTCAATAGAAAATGCAAATACTATTAGTAATAGCTCTAGAAACCTCCCCAGCAAATGCAATCTACCTACCTGTTAGCAGAGTATCCTTGTCCTGGAGACAAGAGTTGTGCTCTCACTTATTGCTTGCATCTTTACATCTAGTCTCTCGGAAGTCTCTAGACCGCGACTTTACCTATTGAATGCAAATAACCAACCCCTTTAATACTACTAACAAATATTGCAAGTCGACATTTGAAGCAGATCATAGGCAGGACTTACTCGCAAATATAACCCATAACACATTAGGTTGCTATTTGCCAGGATTCTAGATGAGACATTTAGAGAAAATGACACTTTCAGTGTGTATAGTCGTAGACTTCTGTAGCTAGCTTAATGTTCCTCGCGGAATAACGAAGTTGTTTCCTTCTTAGTCCACCTCATAACACTACCTAGGTACCTACCTGGTTTGACAGTACAAGTGTATAAAAAAACCAATGATACAAAGGGGAGTATATTATTTGATCTTCCGTAATTTTACGTTCCCCTCGTCGGATGCTATGCAATATACCAATTGTAAATCCTGTTGCCATCCCGGTCTTAAATTTTAATGTTATTTTGGCTCGAGACAACGACATTGCCTCTATCTGTCGAAACATAGTATATTTCGAGCGAAACTCAGTTATATTATAGAGAATTTCCATAATACAAATAAACCTTAATAGACTTTTCGAGGTTACTTGCGGACTGTTGCCAAAGCTCTCTTGTCAGTAATGTAAAGGGTAGTTTTAAGGATGGAAATGTAACAAGGGCTGTAAGGGCTTGAAATATATTCAGGATTACTAATAATTTTCTAGGGTCTCAAGGTCCTTAGTTCTCCCCTTCTTTCCAAGAGG